>NW_024082576.1:0-57360 GCF_003009895.1 Hyaena hyaena | reverse complement strand
ACCTCCACCGCAGCAACTTCTTACTTGACACATCCCCAAAAGCAAGGGAATCAAGAGCAAAAATAAACTGTTGGGACCTCATCAAGATTAAAAGCTTCTGCACAGCCAAGGAAACAACCCAGAAAATTAATAGGCAACCAACGGAATGGGAAAAGATAGTTGCAAAAGAACATTATTACTCTTTAAGAGATCTACTCAGACACACGTATCTGCTGGTCTCTCACATACGCAATTGATTCCAATCATTTTTCCAATTTGTTTCCTCATATATTTATCATAGAATCAGTCCTTTTTGGACAGGAGTTTAACTCTATAGAAATAACTTGAGTCCATGACCCCAAAGTACTTGAACTTGTTTTTGGTATCTGGTGGCGTCTGGTAGGGAGAGGGCCCAGTTATATGGCAGGAGAATTAAAAGGTGAACCTTATAATAAGGCTTAGTTCTTAATTTCAAAGGAAAAAGAGAAGGAAGGCAATGAACACCATTGGAATAAAGGACCTCTCAGAAGAATTAGTTTTAGGATAATTTATTGGTTAATGGTTGCCCTCAATTTACCAGTGACTCGCGTTTATAAAATACCCCTGAGTGAGTGTATCACTCTATGATAAGCTCTATATAACCATAGCTTTTTCTCCTGGAATTAGTTTATATGGTGATAATATGCATAAAGAATGGAAATCATGAATCTATATCTCCCCCAAATTGAAGACACTCATTAAGGTACAGGTTTAGCACAAACTTCAAATAATTTATTCATACTATACCACCTGAGACTGTATCTCACCATTCTTATTTGTTGAAGGAGATAACAAGGGACTTTGAGTAGAATGATAGCAGCATATTGACAGTACTTTCAGGTTAAGGTTTGTGAACAAATTTCATTGTTCAACCACCACCTAGTGTTGTGGGAAATACCTTCTCACTTTTTCAATGCCACTAAAGGAATTTTACATTTGTTGGCTATATCCCCTGTAGAATGCCATTCTTATACTTATTCATAACAGGACCTGTTATTTTTTTAATGCAAACTCATGTAATAAGCCTCAGAATAAATACCCAGTGCTTGTAGGAGTCACATAGTTTATTTAGGCTTCTCAGATGTGGCCTCAGACTTGCATCCCAAGCAATGCTATCCAGGTTTGTCAAATTATTTCTTTGCAACCGAGAAAAAATTGTTCATCTGAATTAAAAGGCCAGTTAAATAAATGTGATGGTCATTGATAAAGCCGAGTGGCATAGCAACTAAGTGTGCATGTTTAGGAGCTGATCTCTCAGGGTCTGAATTACAGCTCCACCACTCTAGGCTGTGCAATGGTTGGCAAGTTATTTAACCTCTCTGTGCTGAAATTTCTTCAACTGAAACTGAGCTTCTTCACCAGTGGTGATAAATAACAGTAACAATCTCAGAGGGTTATTGTAAGGAGTAAATGATAAGTAAACTTCTTAAAAGCTTAAGGCAGTGCATGACTGAGAAAATAATCTGTAAATGCTAGTAATTACTAGTAACACAATACCACCTCAGGGTTTATTAAATTAGCTCAAAATAACAATAAAAAGAGCATGTTATATCAATGGTTTGACTTTTCGTTCACATAGGTTAGACTAATTTCACCTTGTTTAAACAGGGAACTGAGAGGAAAAACAGTTTTTCAACCTGGTCAAGGAACCCAAGTCACATAATTTAGAAATGTTTCTAACTAGTGGCATCTGCTTCAAATCTGTCATAGTCAGAGAAACTTTATTGTCCCAGAAAGTCACAGCGTTATATTTATGTGGTATTTAAAAAAAAAAAAAAGATAAATGGTAGATAAGATATATGTCCTTAGGCATAGCTGTGCTACACATAGAGGAAAATTATCCCTGCTGCATTCAACTGTTGTGATCCAGAGTCTGTCAATACCTATTATCAGAAGCAGGAAGGCACAAGAACCGTATGTTTGCCACTAGGTCATTCTACAGCATTGAGACCGTCAGTCAGTCAGCCTCTGAGAGCATCCTCCCCATGAATAACTCCCCGTGCTCTTTTGAGCGTGCTCAGATGTAGTCTACCATCAGTGTGATAGAAATAAACTCTCTTTATAAGAATATATACAAACTGGGGAATCTGGGTGGGTCAGTTGGTTAAGCATCCAACTCTTGGTTCAGGCTCAGAGCATGATCTTGCAGTTCGCAAATTTGAGCCCCTCATTGGGCTCTGTGCTGACAGTGCAGAACTTGCTTGGGATTCTTTCTCTCTCCTCTCTCTCTGTCCTTTCTCTGCCCACCCTCCCCCCACTCTTTACTCTCTCAAAATAAATAAATAAATTTTAAAAGAAATGAGTTAAAAAAGAGTATATAAATTGAAGGGTGAAATGAACAAATATTGACCAAGTTCATGGCTGTACAAAGTAGGATAATAATTAAATAGCAGAGGTATGAAGAATCAGGCAGGTGCTTATTTGGCATGAATCCAATAAAGACGTTTCTTGGTAAGAAACAAAAAAGTTTGCCAGAACAAAAGCCCACAGCAGTGCTACTATAGCCTAATCGTAGTATCACAACAAATAAACACACACACATGCATGGACCAAGGGAAGATCTCTTTACACTAATGCCCAAAAGTAATTAATGGGTCTGAGGAATGAGCAAAGTAGGTTCATAGGTGTCCTTCATAATTTGGTCTACCAAACAGGCCTGGTCGCTAACAGAGTAAGTAAAGATAGTTCTATAACATGAGTAATTGCAGGCTCAAAGGAATTTTCAGATGATGAACAAATTAGTGGATAAAAAAATAATCTAAATTTGTTACATGTTTGTTCCTTGTTTACTATAGTGGAAAACATATGTAGAAATACAAAGCTGCAGAGTTCTCAAAATCTGGGAAGAATACCCCCCCTATTCTCCTTTAATATAAGACTTCATTGTCCAAAATCAATGAGCTATCTATCTTTACTGGCTGTTCTACAGGACAGAGGCATTTCTGCCAATTAATGAAAATATTTTGTGAGTATCTCTGAAGTTTCAATATATAGCTTGAAAACATGAACTTCAGCTGTTTATCAATTTTCCTTTCACTTTAAAATCAAGTTATGTATAATACTTACCAAAGAAAACACAAAGAAGCAAAATGTAATAAATCTGTTAAAAAGATGATTCTTTCCAGAGAAAAAGTATGAGAAATTTATCTTTACAAGTTTCACTATCATGAGAATTACATATGCCCAAGAAATAGAAATATTTTACATCGACTTTGAAAATGGTATTCGAGAGCCTACAGTCATACACAAATACACACACATGCACACAGAAATTGAGGAGACAAATGAGAGACCACCCTGAGTCCCGTTTTCTAAATAGGTAAACAATGCTCTCAGTCATAAAAGAGGATAATTGGACAGAAAACACCTTCACAAAGGCAGAGAATACCTGTAACAGACATCAACTCCATGAACTCTAGCTCTCTATGTAAATAAATAAGTAAATCAATAAGTAAGTGACGTTGGAAGAAAGAAAGGATTCAATGGGACAAAAACTGAGAAGACCTGGGAAAATGTATGAAAGCAACAAAGTGTACAAGCAAAAAAACAGACCCGGAATGAAACAGGAATAATTCAGGAAACCAAATATAATTAAGTCAAAAATAAAACAAAGCAAGTTTCTCAATTAGAGTGATCAAAACTTGAAAATCTATATCCACGCAGAAACCCACACAAGGATGTTTATAGCAGCTTTATTTATAATTGCCCAAACTTGAGAGCAACCAAGATGTCCTTCAGCAAGTGAATGGATAAATAAAGTAGGGTACAACCAGACAATGAAATGTTATTCAGCACTAAAAAGAAATGAGCTACCAAGCTATGAAAAGACATAAAAGAACCTTACATGCATATTAGTAAGCGAAAGAAGCCAATCTGAGAAAACAACTTACTGTATGATTCCAACTATATGAGATTCTGGAAAGGAAACACTGTGGAGACAGTATATAAAGATCAGTGGTTGGCAAGGCTGTGACAGAGGGGAGGGATGACTGTAAACAGATTAGTAGTTGCCAGGGGTTAAGAAGAGGAGGAAGGATAAATAGAATGCAGAAGATTTTTAGGGCTGTGCAACTACACTGTATGATATGGTAACGTGAATACATATCGTTATACAGTTGTTCAAACTTACTGATGTACAACACCAAGGGTGAACCCTAATGTATACTGGGGACTTTGGGTGATACTGATGTTTTGGATGATAATGATAATTGTAAGTTCATCAGCTGTAAGAAATATACCACTCTGGTGTGGGGGGATGTTGATAATGAAGGAGACTATGCATGTGTGGGGCAGGAAATATATGGGAAATTTCTGTACCTTCCATTCTATTTTGCTATGAGATCTAAATGCTCTAAAAAATAAATTATATTTTAAAAAGAAAAGGAAATACAAAAAGTAATCAAGTACAATTTGATAATCTAAAACTTATACTACTCATAAAATACAGTTCACTTTATAAACAAAATCATAATCTATAATTCGTAATCCATTGTTAAATATAAAGACACTGAGGCAATGTAGAGAGTTAACAGATTATTAAAATATACAGGAAGGATACAGAGGAAATCTGTAAGTCAATATTGTGTACAAGTTCTGTGATTTTATTTTTCAACACCTTTAACCTATTCATGGAATTAGAATTTCTGGGAAAACCTCTTTCCATTTGATTTCCAGAATACCACCCACTCTGGGATTTCTCCACTTTTCTGGCAACCCTTCTTAATCTCCCTTGCTGTTCCCAACTCATCTCCTTAATCTCTAAATGCTGGGTTGTTCTTGGCTCTGCTCCTTCATTCCATCTTTTTCTTTCCACACTTAAATGTTCTTGATGATCTCATCCAATCTCATAGCTTAGAATATCGTTAATAATAATTACTCTCAACTTTTTATCTCTAGCCCAGAACTGGCTCCTGAATTTATCCTCAGGGTTCTGCTGTGGTGAATAAAGAGCACAATTAGATGGGACTAATTAATACCTTAAATTTATTAGGATCACAAAACTTCTGTAAGAGAAATGTGATAAAAATTGTATCTGAGATCCTTAACAAAATATTATCAAATTGAATCTAAAAAGTGTAAAGAGAACCAAGTGGAACTTATCCCAGGAATGCAAGGCAGGTTCAACATTCAAAAATCAATGTAATCCATCATGTCAAAAGAAAAACCACATGACCTTATCAATACATGTAGAAAAACCATTTGACAGAATACAATACTCATTCATGGCAAAAACTCTCAGTAGATTAGGAATAGAGGGGAACAATCTTAACTTGATAAAGACAATATGCAAAAACCCTACAGCTGACATCATACTTAATGGGGAGAAACTTAAAAGCTTTCCCACTAAGATTCAGAACAAGGCAAGAAAGTCTTCTCTTATCATTCCTTTTCAGTATTGTACTGAAAGTTCTTGCTAATGCAGTAAGGAAAAAAAAAAGAAATAGTGTACAGATTGTGAAAAAAGACATGAAACTGCTCACAGATGATATGGTCATCTATACAAAAAATCTTAAAGAATTGGCAAAACAAAACAAAACAAACAAACAGAAAACACCCTCCTGGAACTAACAAGAGATGGCAAGAAGGTTGCAAGATCCAAAGTTAATATACAAAAGACATATGCTTTCCTATATATTACCAATGGACAAGTGAACTTTGAAATAAAAATGCATCATCTACATTAGCACCAACAAAAATTAAATGCTTTGAATACTTTAGTATAAGGGATGCCTGGGTGGCTCCATTGATTAAGCATCTGACTCTTGGTTCCAGTTCAGGCCCCACACAGGATTCTCTCTCTCCTCCTCTCTCTGCCCCTCCTCTCTCTCTCTCTCTCAAAATAAATCAACTTTATAAAAAAATAATTACTTTAGTAAAAATCTAATAAAATATGTAAGGGAAAACTGCAAACCTAATTAATGAAATCAAGGAATAAATAAATTGAGAGATATTTTGTGTTCATGAATAAAAGACTCAAGTTTGTCAAAATGTCAATTCTTTCCAATTTAATCTGTAAAAATTCAATGCAATAGCAATAGAAATTCCAGGAAGTTATTTGATGGATAACAGCACACTGATTCTGAAGTTGTTTTGTTGTTGTTCTTTAGAGAGAGAAAGAGAAAGCACCCAAGCAGGCTTCATGCTCAGTTCATGCAAAGTCTGGCGACGGGCTCAATCCCATGGCCCTGGGATCATGACCTCAGCCAAAATCAAGAGTCAGATGCTCACTCAACTGAGCCAACCATGCCCCCTGATTCTGAAGTTTATATGGAGAAGCAAAAGACCCAGAACAGCCGTCATATTACTGAAGGAGAGAACCATTTGATGGAATGATACTACCCAACTTCAGGACTTACTATAAAGCTACAGTACCAAGGGGCACCTAGGTGGCCCAGTTGGTTAAGTGTCTGACTTCAGCTCAGGTCATGATTTCATGGTTTGTGAGTTCAAGCCCTCCTTTAGGTTCTGTGTCTCACTCTCTCTGTGCCCCTCCCCCATTCACACTCCTCTCTCTCTAAAAAATAAAATTCTCACTGAAAAAAAAATTTTTTTTTAAAAAGCTGCAGTACCAAGATGGTATGGTATTGGTGAAAGAATAAACAGATCAATGTAATAGAATGAGGAGCCCAGAAACAGACCCACATAAATATGGTCAACTGATTTTTGACAAAAGAACAAAGGCAATACAATGGAGCAAAGATAATCTTTTCAACAAATGGTGTTGGAACAACTGGATGTGCAAAAAAAAAAAAAAAAAAAGAATCTAGACACAGATCTTATACCCTCCATAAAAATTAACTCAAAATGGATCATAGACCTAAATGTAAAATACTAAAGTATAAAATTCCTGGAAGACAACACAAGAGGAAACCTAAATGACCTTAGGTATTGGATTGACTCTTTAGATACAACACCAAAGACATGGTCCATGAAAGAAATAATTTAATTTAGACATCACTAAAATTGAAAATTCTTGTTCTGTGAAAATCGCTCTCCAGAAATGAAGAGGTAAGCCAGAGTAGGAAAAAATATTTGCAAAAGACAAATCTTGTTAGGATGGAGGGTCAACATTTTAAGTTCCTTACATGTGGAACTGGTGTGATTTATTTTGGTATTGGGTATGAGGGACACACCTACCTTTATTTTCTTTTAAATGGATAGACAGTTTTCTCAGCATCAATTTTAATGAATATTTTTAGACATATAGATTACAATTTCACTTTATCATGATCAAACTTCAAGACATATTTAAAACTATTTGTGACATACTTTTCTGTTCAATTTATTTATATGTCCATTCATGTAGTAATTCCATAATGTTTGAATTGTAGTAGCTTTAGAGTAAATTACAGAGCTGCCTATGAGTAAACAGATACCTTCTAATAAGATTTATTACTTGTACCTGAATACCTCCAGGTGATATTCTCTTTTTCAGACTCTTTCCTATTCACTCAATTTAAATTCAGATCGGATACATATTAAAAACTGAACTAAAATGGCTAACATGGGTGAGTTTTTTTTTTTTATATTCCTAGATTTAAAATATGGGAGAGTAACAGAATGCAACATTTTTAAAAACCTCTAATGACTCACATTTCCTATCTCTAATTAAAACAAAATACCCCGTAGAATACCTTTGCATCATTTACCCAGTTTCATTAATTCTGGCTACTGAAGTTAATTTAAATTCACTCTTGTAAAATGAGAGCTCAGTATCAGCTTTTTTCTCTGTTAGCATACTCAGAGAGACTCCCAAATAGTCATCTGCTAGGTGGTAAGCAGTAAACAGCCTTGTCTATTGCAAATAATCTTAGCCAATAAATGTTATTTATGCTCCATTTAGGAATAAAGATGTTAATCTGAGATCACAAAAGGATCTTCTTGTTAAAGCTAAAGGCAGTTCTTCTGTGATTAGTTGCCGATACAAATATTACCCAATTTCTTTCGTCTTATCTGACAGTTGTACAGAAAGAAAACTAGATACAAGAATGCAAGTCAAATCCATTATACATGAAACTGTATACAGCCCCTGTATCTCCAGTGATTTCTAGATGATTTCTATGCCCAAGCCTTCATGCTATCCTTTCTTCCTAAATAGAAATTTAAGAAGTTAGCCGAGACCTAATGAGAACAACTGATTTTGATTTTGGGAATTTGAAGCCAAATCCCCAAGTCACATTTTGATCATTTAGGAAAACTCCATAACTGCTATACTCAGCCTCAGTGTCCACATAAGTAAAAGGGAAAAAATAACTGTTAACATGGCTTTTCTGAGGATTGAAATGCTGATACACATGGAAATACTTATCATTCCGATTGGGTGTTTTTAAAATGTTGTCTAAAATTTAAGTACATAAATATAAAAAAGAAGCAGACAAAAAAGTCCCATCATCATTTTATTACCCAGACAAACCTCTGTGGTTTCCTGATATGAAACGGGCCTTTTCTCTTTAATTTTCTTTGTTCTGGTTTCTGAACACTCCCTTAAACTGCTTTCAGGGGTAGAGGATGACATTTCAGGAAGTTTTATTCCAATTCTTAATGTCTTTACTTTGGGAAATAATAGTTGCTGTGCTGAGCCCTGCCAAGTCAAGGAGAGTGTTGGAGAATTCTCTCTTCCTCCTTCGAGATGGCCACTGACTGTTGGTATGGGATAAGCCTTTCTTTGATTTGCTTGTGGTTAGTGTTTTTGTCTGCTGGATTTATAAAACATTTTTTCATGTTTGCTTGTTCAGACTGAGAGGACTAGGGGCTATGTTTTTAAAAGGCAATCCCTTCATTTCAGAAAACCTTCTGAATTGTGCCGTTGCATAGAAGATAGTTAACATATTCCGGACTCTATATTTTGTTTTTTAGCTTTCTACTTCAGTCTCCGAACTAACAATGGCTAAGAATAAAAGGAATTCTGATCCAGATAGATTTCCCTTGTAGAGTATATAGAATATGAGGGAAAATGAAAATTGGAAAAATTTTTTGCTCCTCCTCCATTTTTGTCAGGTACCTCAGTCACCTCACTGGGTGTTTCTAGCATGGCCTCAGAAAGACTCTAATTTGATTGACTGCACAGTTCTGGAGTAGGAAGCAAGATCTAGACAACCTTATGTAGAGGCTACTTGAAATTATATTCAAGAGGGGTCATTCAGCCAGTCAATCTTCTCACTTGCATTATAAAATGAGTTCCTGATGCCTAAAAAATTGGACATATGGTCACTTGGAATAGAAGGTGGCTATTTACCCCAGAGCATCTATCTGTCTCTTTGTATTTTTAATGCCTAATGGGAATATCTTGAATGACCTCCTACTTTCCTGTTTTTTCTTTAATTTCACTTAAAAAATTGTGGCCATTAAAAAATTTTTAGTTTGGGGCACCTGGGTGGCTCAGTTGGTTAAGCGTCCAACTTCGGTTCCGGTCATGATCTCACAATTCATGAGTTCAAGCCCTGTGTCAGGCTCTGTGCTGACAGCTAGCTCAGAGCCTAGAGCCTGCTTCAGATTCTGTGTCTCCCTCTGTCTCTGACCCTCCCCTGCTCACACTGTGTGTCTCACTCTCAGAAATAAATAAAACATTAAAAAATTTTAAAATAAATTTAGTTTATTTATTTTGAGAGAGAGAGAGCAAGGGAGGGACAGAGAAAGAATGAGAGAGAGAGATTCTCAAGTGCTGGCAGTGTGGAGCCCAAAGCAGAGTTAAAACCCACGAACTGTGAGATTGTGACCTGAACTGAAATTAAGAGTCGGGTGCTTAACTGATTAAGCTACCCAGGCGACTCAAATTGTGACCATTTTTTTTTAATGCAAAAGAGGGCAATGTTTAAAATTAATGAAAAAGACATTCTTAGTAGTCTAAGGTTCAAGGTAACTTGGCAGGGAAAAAAAATCTTGAATGATAAAATTGTAAAGCTGGTATGCTTGGCTATTGTGACATTTTATGTATGAGTTTCTCTTACTTGAAATTACAAGATACTATATGACTGATAATTAGTAATATTCTGCTTGCTAACTAGAAAGCCCATTGAAAACCACTTTGATTAATTATTTGAAAGTTATAGGAAGGAACCACCATGATCTAACTTTTGAACAAGTAGAGTTGTAACATAAAGCTATGACTCAAAATTCAAAAGGAAGCTTGGAATTACTTGTTCATTTTGGCATCACAATCCAGGTGTATTTCAGAAAAACGAGTTGCCTTTAAGTCTTATGGGTGGTCAGAAATATAATTTTTTTAAGATGGGAAACTGAAAGACACTATTACCAAAAAAACACCTGCAGTGTTGACATCTATATTTGAGCATCTTTCATTTTCCCAAGGGGTGCAAGTGATAAGAAGTAGGCGAGAAATCCACTTGAATAAAGCTTTTCAAAATGGATGGAACAGAAAACATTCCCAGAGGCAGGTCAAGTTCAACCCAAGAACAACTCTCTCAGTGCTTTCACAACTAGTTAAAATACAAGACCAATAATACCTGAGCTCTCAAATCAGTGCTGAAATCCAGCAGAAGGTTGTTAATATTGATATGGTTAATATACATCAAACAGGATTCCTTTAATTTTCTGAATCGAAAAATTCTCCACAGTGTTGACATTTCCTTACTGAACTCCCAGGATTGTTTGGTTTCAAAGGCTGTTGGGCTCAAGACGCATTTTGTTTTAAATAATCCTTCATAAAAAATTCAGCTTTCAGTCTAATATGATTGAAACTCAGCTTGAGTGTGTTTTATAATGCATTGAACTGGAAAGACTATGGGCACTGAATTATTCAAAACATGGTAGGTGAAGGAGTGATATGAATTCTCATGTGGGGAGGAGGTGATCAAAGAAATCAGTGAGACTTGATATGTCTTGTTATCTCATTTTATTTACCTTTTAGAACTCCTCCAAATATTAGAGGAAAGAAATCAATATCAATTTTCACCTCTGTCACGTTCCACACTTCAATTATTAATGAATGTCAAATTTGACCACAGTTCTCTCTACCACCTGCTTTGCAATAATATTTCTGAGCCTTTATTAAAAATGTAAAATTGTCATTGAATTTCCAAATATGATTCTCCAGTGGCTAATTCAGCTTGTTTTATTAATAAGCAGGTTCTGATGAGTAATACTAATTTAATATGCCTGCATGTAAGATTAAACTATAAATTATTCCTGCTGAAGGTGATGAGATATGACTGCTATGTGGTTGTTAGGCAATAACCTTCCTGAATTAACCCTGCAAGCACACAATTCTTGGAAGAAACCATTACTTCATATTGTAGCAAACCTGACATCATTTATGTTTAGCAGAAGAATATGTACAGACACACACAAACACATGGTGATAAGTGAAAAAACACATATGAACATTGTACATGCTTACATGAATTTCCAAATACAGTCCTTCAGAAAGAAAAGACTTTACTGACAGTTTGAATTGTTATAGTTTACTAATTTTGTCCATAGCACAATACTTCATGAAATCACTTACTATTTTGTTATGCACTCAATTTTGAGATGTTAAATACAAATTGAAACGATTATTAGAATCCTCATCCACAAAAGACTCTAAGTTACAAAGAACTTGGTGATTAGAGGTCAAAGCTGCCACAAAATAATTCTATACTCCAGAGACCATTAAAATACCCCCTTAAGGATGGAATGTTCCTATCAAGAAACTAGCTATCTTTCATTTATACTAAAAGGACAGAACAGTGGGGGGCTGTGGCTTGGTGACTACAGGAGACTTTCTCAGCTTTGTACAATAAGCCACAGACAATACATGGAATAGCCTGAGGCCTTTTATTTGTCTTTTGTACCACGCTCTTTCATATAGTGCTCCTGATCAATTACACTTAAATCAACAAGAGTTGCTTGAACATTTGACAGTTGTGTTCTCCATATAACCTACCATACCCTAAAGCATTTTTGAGGGTTACTGAGATAAAACTAATTCAAAAAACCCTCTCTCCAAATTTTTTCAGGTGACATCAATGAAGTAAGTTAGAGGGGGAAAAAAATCCACCTTGATTTCCTGGGCTGCCAATCTAAGGTCAGGCAAGTATAAACCTCTATAGCAAAACATAAATAGTTCCTAGTTGAGAATTTGATTTCCATGGTCTTACATAAAAATAAGTAGAGACTTTACTTTCCTGTAATCTCTTTTTCAAAGAGTAAATATAGCTTATCCATAAGAGATGATAAAAATTCAGATCTTTAAATCTCTAACATTTTATCAACTGCTTAGCAATTGATAATGCTTAGCAACACACACACACACACACACACACACACACACACACACCCTACTATTCACAGTCCTAGAACTTATGCATTTCCTTTATCTACCAAGACTAAATGGTAGTTTAATCTCTAAATACAATAAAGCATCAGATCACAGAAGAATCATAACATTTTATTTGATATCAGAATGAATTCATTGTTCTTGTGTAAAGAGGGAAATACCTTTGGTTTTTTTTTCCTCTTCTTTCTTATATCCAATTACTGCATCCTGGATGGAGGGTTTTTCTTGATTGTTTGGTTTTTTTAGAGTTTACTTACTTACATTTGAGAAAGAGAGGGATCTGCAGATGTGCATGCACAAGCACACTAGAGAGTTGAGGAGGCTCTGCTCCACTAGGGACAGATATAGGGCTCGAACCCAAGAACCAGGAGATCATGACCTGAGCCAAAGTCAATAGCCAGTGCTGAACCATCGGAGTCACCTAGGCGCCCCTCCTCAATTTTAACCTAAAGGAGAAATGTTCCCTTTTGTTAACTTGGAAATCGGTACCCTCAGTCGACAGAGCCAACTCCTGTTTTTATTCAGCTAAATTCGCATTTCCAGTGATGATTCAAGGTTTAATAGGATCTCCTCTGCCACTCCAAAATCTAAAAATAAGCTTCTCACCAAAGTTTCTTGGTAGCCCATTACCTATTCTGTGGCAAGGCAGTTCAGAACTCAAATACAATGATATCTAATATCTTCTCTGATATATTACTCAATGGATGGCTACTGAGTTAAGACAGAGTCTTATCATTGCTTAGAAAAAATGTTGGTTATGAAACTTAATATGGACCCCCTTATATAGACTAACTTGGAAGTTTAGTTTCAGAGGATTTTGTGAATGTACCAAGGAGAGAGGACCCAGGGTTATCCCATTCCCACAAGCCCAGCATATATATTTGCTCAATAGGAAAAAGAAATAAATGAAGATGTAATAGAGGAGAGACACTTGACAGATGATTGGCATTTCTGTATGGCAGCCATGCCCAAACTCATCTGTGATCAAATGCTCTGAAGCATACTTTTAAGGATAAACTTCAGAAGGGGAGTTTCAGTTATGAGGATACTTCCAGTTTCAGCTGTGTATGCAGAAAGCTTGGAATTTGTCATTTTGTCCTTACAAGACAAAACTGGACAAACTGACTTACTTTTTTTGGACCCATTGGAGAACTAAGTTTGTAGGATAAATTGCCATTCCAGAATCTGGAGAAGCAGACAACCTTAGAAAGTTACAGTTTATATCTGTTTATCTAGAGCAGAAGTGCTGGAACCGTAACATTTAAATAATAATTTTGAAAAAACCCTGGAGGCTGAGTATGGACTAACACAACAGTGAGAAACTCTGGTGGCTACAGGCTTTGGCCGTCCCCCCATACTTTTGTGGCCTTTGCTTCTGCAAATTCCACCAGGTTCTTCCAGTGAATGAAGATCAGAGGAAGATCCTCTCATGGCTCTGGCAGCAGAGGGGAAGATTAACTATTATCAATTACACCCAGAGGCTTTTCCATAGCAAAGGCCCATTCTTCAAGACAAAGACTCTGCCATAGCCTCCACACAATGGGGGATAAGGGCTTTCCTCCACTCCAACCCAATCTACCCTGCTTTCTCACCTGAGGAGAGAGGCTCACAGTCAACAGGAGTCAGCATAACACTGTAGCCCGAGAAGAGAGCGAGGGATGCAGGTTAACACAAAACAAAACAAAAAGCTTCTATCCCTGGGAATACACCTGTGAGGGTCACGGCCCCAAAAGACATGCCTAATGAAAGATTGAGATGCAATCATAAGGTTATAAAATAGCCCCTCACCTTCACACCTTAACACCACACTAACAGACCCCAATGTAATAGCTATGGATTAGAACTGAAAGCTGCCAGGCACGTACACTGCCTCTGAGGGAGAGTTCTCAGGGAAGCGCAAGGTCTCTAACATGGAGGCAAAGCCAAGGACACTAATGTTGGAGCCTTGAGCAGCCACAACTACAGCAAATTTTAAACATCGCTCAACTTCTAGCCAGATGAGCATAGATTCTCACACTAAAGGCCCACCATGTCGATTTTCAATAAATAATTACAAGATGCAACAAAGGGCAAAACAAACAAGTTTAAGGAGACAAAGTAAGCATCAGGAACAGACTCAGATGTGGTACCAATATTGGAATGATCAGGGAATTTAAAATAACTGATTAATGTGTAAGAGTAGACAGTATTCACGAAGGGGTGAAAGATGTAAGCCAAGAAATGGAAACTCAGCTACAGAAATGAAGAATGCCTTTGATGACCATATCATTAGACTTCACATAGCCAAGGAAGGAATTAGTGAGTTTGAAGATTTGTCACTAGGAATTTCCCAAACTGAAATATGACTACACTCATAATTGGAATACCAGAAGGAGAAGAGAGAGGAACAGATGAAATATTTGAATAAAAAATGGCTGAAATATTTCCAAAAATAATGAAAGACACCACACCATAGATACAGGAAACTCAGGCAACACTAAGCAGGATAAAAAAAAAGTTTTAAAAAAATAAAAGGAATACAAACCCTACATACCTAGTCATTTCATATTTAAACTGCTGAAAATTAAAACCAAAGAAACAATCTTGATAAAAGCCAAAGGTGGGGAGGGGAGACTATCTGTTCAGCACAGGAGAAGAAAAACTGTTTTCACTCTACCCATTCTGGGCCATTGTCTGAGGCCCTGATTAACAGACTGACAAGGGGCACCTGGCTGGCTCAGTGGGTAGAGCATGTGATGCTTGATCGCAGGGTATTGAGTTTCAGCCCTGCACTGGGTGGAGAGGTTACTTAAAAATAAGATCTTAAAAACAAAATAGGCTGACAAAAGACAGATTAGCAAGAGAAGACAAAGATGTGCATTACTATGTACAAGGCTCACACACTCGGGAGTACTCAGTGATTAGTAACTCAAAGAGGTGGTTAGAACTGGGGTTTATATAGCATCTTACCAAAAACCCCAAATTTTCAGAGAAATTACAAGACAAAAAAAAAGGACTTTAAGTTTCTCAGATAATGTATTTTGAGAGGGTAAATTTATAGGGAAACTAATGATAGATAAGGACTAGTTAGTAGAGTCTGTTATGTAGATTCCTCTGCTGAAATCTCTGGGTTTTTAGTTGTCTTTGATGATTAACTTCTGTCTTTCCTGGTAGAGATGTGTTGGTGGGGGAGGGAGGGCACCATTACAAATTTAAGTCCTGCTTTTAGGCAGATGGAAGAGAGCAGAGAGCTTTTCTTGTATCTGTTTCTTCTCAATTACCATCAGCTCCAAATAATCCTGTGACAAGTGGCGTGTTCTGGGATGGCATCTTCTGCTATCCTTCGAGAGAAAAAAGGAGAAAAACTATAGGGAACTTCTGGTCAGAAACCTTTCAAGCCGGAAGAGAATAGGGTGACATATTTAGAGTGTTGAAATAAAAGAAAAAAAAAAAAACTGCTAACCTTGAGGTCTTTATCCAGAGAAATTATCCTTCAAAAATAAAGGAGGAATAAAGAATTTCTCCAACAAATATTTTGAGGGAATTTATCAACAGATTTGCCCTGTAAGAAATGTTCAAAGAAGTTCTTCAGAGAAAAGAATGATATAGATCACAAACTCAGATCCGTATAAAGAGGAACATTGGAGAAGAAATAAAGATAAAATGCAATGTTTTTCTTAACTGATCTAAAAGATACCTGTTCAGAGTAATAGCAACAATGTATCAGATGGTAAGAAGAATGAAGGTACTCTGTTTAAAGCACTTTAATTGTACCTGAAGCATTATAGTGTCATTTGAAGGTGGGCTTAAATTAGTTAAAAATATATACTGCAAACTCTAGTGTAACCACTGAAGTTTTTTTTTAAGAAGTATAATTGATGCACTAAGAGAGGAGATAAAATGGAATTATACAACATGCTCAGAGGAAGAGAGGGGAAAATTCGATTGTGCAAAAAGAGATTAGAGAAATGAAAAATTTTCAATAAGAACAAAAGCAAGTTGAATGGAGAAGATGCAGAATTGGAGTGAAAAGAATGCCTTTCCTTTCTTCTATGTTCTTTTGAGAGTCTTTCACATTATATATTACTCTTTTGTTCTTTTCTTGCCTCGCAGGATGGGGTAAGACCCAATCACCCACAAAATAATTTGTGATTTTTTTTTTATCAGAAATCTTATGAAGACAAAGTAGCCTTTCGATACCCTTGCTGGCTCGGGGGTGGGGAGATATGTAACAGAAGCAGAAAAATTGAAAGGAGAAAAACAAAAGAAGGGAAACTGGAAGAAGGCAGAACCTATAAAAATAATGCTAAAAAGAACAAAAGCCAGGTCCACTTAAAACGTAGGTGTGGTTAGAAAGTGGAAGTACACTCGAGCTAGTTATTTAATCTTTGCAACGGCAAACTTCAAACATGACTGTTTTCCATTCATTTGCCTGCCTGGTAGACTGAATAGAATCATAGTCTATCTCTCGTTCCGTTGAAACCGCTGAACTGGTTGTTCATGTGGACTCAAGCACGATTTAAGTTGCTTGAGTGCTTGTGCAAGTCCCAGAGGGTGGGGGTTTGAAGGAGAGAATAGCAGAGGGCAAGGCTGAGGAAAGGGAATCCCACAGCGTTGCTGGAGCTGTGGGCCAGAATAAACAATGTGCTGTGACCTATTTAGCAAATGAAAACGCAAACCAGAGAAAGCGGCCAAGGTCAGGGACACACATCCCCTCCTGCTGAGATGATTTGGGATGTTCAGAACAAGAAAATGAATAGCTCACATGAGGGAGTTTCCTTGAACTCCCCTGGGTAATAAATCACTGACTATAGTGAAGTTTCTGCTTTTCTAAAACTTCGTTAAATAAATGGCAGCGGCAAGCTGGGGTTTAGTTTATATGTGGTTTCTTTTTTTAGACTAAAGGCAAATCTGATGAAGAAGAATTCTTCCCCGGGTGGGCCTGTTTATGTTCAAGCCTAGACTGCCTTCCTCTCTGCCTGTCTCCCAAGGTCACCAGAAGGCTCTGAAACCAGATTCAACTTCAGACGATTCCTGGTAAAATCCTTGGACTTGATGCTTATTTCACAGTGCATATTTTCTAGGTGATTTTGTATCCTGAAGTTATTTAGTTGTATTTAGGACTTCATGCTTACCAAGAAGAAGAGGAAAGAAGTCAAACTCTATACAGCCCACCACCATGGACAGCCCTTAGAATAAAGTAAAGAAAGATGGTTTTGATGGATATCTATCTATCTATCTATCTATCTATCTATCTATCTATCTATCTATGTATCTAGTCTACCTATCTGTCTGTCTATCTATCTAGTCTACCTACCTAGTCTATCATCTTTGTGTATTTTGATCCTAATTCTTATAACATAAGCATAGAAAACTAATCATTGGAAAATGGATTTTGAAAGTGTCCTTATTATAAGTGATATATTTTGTTAAAATTTTCAAACTTTCTAACATTATTTTATAGCAGTGATGTCCAACAGAAATAAAAACATATGGCCATATATATATGTTAAATTTTCTTTAAAAAAGTATTAGATTAAATTAAGTAATGTAATTTATATAACTCAAAAAATGCAAAATATTATCATTTCAGCAGGCAAATCTGCACAATGTTATTGAGTGTTTTCAATTTTTTTAACAAGCCTTCAAAATCTGGTGTGTATTTTACACTTCAAGCACATTTCATTCAGAATTGCCATATTTCCAGGGACTACTGCCTACTGTATTGGGGAGTGTGGTTCGACAAGAAAAATATCAAACTTCATATGTAGAGTATCATATAAATATGTTTATATCATACACACATTCATATACACACCCAGAGAATGATAAGTGAGGATGACAAAAATAACGTAGACATGTGTTTCCTAAGCTGTTTTATGAGACCCTGGTAACATGATGTCAGATGAGATGTTATTGGATAAAGAGCACATTTAAAAACATATTCTTGCAAAATCAGAAATTTGGAAACTCCAGGATACACAAAATTAAATCCCTCTGCCCTTTTTAACTATAGGACTTCTCATAGCTTTAATATGCTAATGTGCTTTATAAATCTCTAATGAGGAATAGGGTGTACTACTACTTCATGAACTTTTAAACAAGAGCCCCCCCACCTGCTTTCTTTTCATGGGACATCTTGCAGGACATGGAACAGTTTTAGAAACTCTGATGTAGAAAAGTTAGTAAATAAAAGATGTATAAAAATATACAGTGATTTGATGTTGAAATGCTACAGTTCATTGGAAATACTGTGAGTGTGTGTGTATATGTGTGTGTGTGTGTGTGTGTGTGTCCCAGATTATACAGTGTATTTGCTTAATAATTCCTCTTCCATATATTTGCACACTGCTATTTTAGCTTCACAATAGTTCCGGGATGCAATGCAAAATAAGTAGAGATTGCTGCTTCTGTTTTACATAGGATCGAAGAAGAGTCCCTACATGCCAAGTGCCTTTTGTCACACTGTTAATTATTTGCCAAATCAGGATCAGGAATTTTGGATTTAGAAATTATGTATCTTAGCTTTAGAAGTTTTCTCTTAAACTGTATTATTTTTCCTCTAGATTCTCATTGTAATGTTTATATTGACATAAATGGAATCCAATGGCTTAATAGTAGAATGGGGCATTGCTGTTACTGTTGCCCAGATGATGCCTTAATTAGATAATAAAATGCCTTTAGCTTCTGAGAAAACCACAAGCTGCTTGCCATTAATTTTATGTAGGACTTCTTGTATCATTAATAATTGTTCCTCTTCCCCTCTTTT
Source organism: Hyaena hyaena (assembly GCF_003009895.1). Taxonomy (NCBI): domain Eukaryota; kingdom Metazoa; phylum Chordata; class Mammalia; order Carnivora; family Hyaenidae; genus Hyaena; species Hyaena hyaena. The sequence continues at coordinate 38,317 of NW_024082576.1, read as the reverse complement.
TTTTCCCTACAAATAATCTTGATCTGTGAACCTGGTTTTTCTCAAAGAGGGTAAGCAGAAATAAAATGCAGAGCCTTAAAGAAGCTCAGATATGGAGCTGAAAATATATACTGGAACTAAGAAAGCTGGCATAAATAGAAAGATAGTTTATTATCATATTTTCAAGCAGAATGATTTCACAAAATGACGTGTTGGAGAGTTGGATTGTCCTCAGGTCAGTACGATGAAGACAGCAGTCGTGTTTGCCCAAGGAAATCATTTGAGCCAAGTCAGGAAGTGGTCCTACGACAGATACGTAGAAACGAAATCTGAAATGATCATTTTAAATGTAAGTGTGCATTAATTTGCATTTAGCAACAGCTGCCCCTGAACCGTGCCAGGGATGAGCTGGAAATCTGAACACAAAATGAACAAACCTTTTAGAAGCTCTAAAATTAAGAAAGACTTGTATTCAAGCCTGCATGAGGACAGCTGCCTGGAAAACATGCCCTTCACAGGGAAGTAAGGGCTCTGGAGAATGATCCGTTTTTACAGGGTTATATACTTTTTTACAACTTGTAAAAGCTCAAAAGATTATAGATTAGCATGTAGGCAAGAATCACGAGTTTTACCATGAAGGAATGCATGGAGTAGAAGCACTGATCGATATCTTAAGGACAAGATGGTTTTCCTTTAGGCTACTCATTCACAAAGCAGATGTACAATGCATGCGTGGTGGGCCATCAATCAGTCTTTTGCTCTGAGCAGAGTTTTTGTATGCTCAAGCTTAGAAAGAATTCTAAAATGGCTTCCCTCATATATCAGGCCTTTGGAGAGTTTTTCTCTCATCGGAAAACATTTAAAGACCAACTGGACAATTCCTTCAGAAAAACATTATGTTTGCTGAGTCCCTTCCAACTTTTCATTTGCCTTTTTTCACTTATCTAAACTTAAATGAGACTAGTCTTATTTGGCTGGGTTTTGAGATTCAGATACCAATTTTATTTTTTAAGACATATATGTTCTTGATTCTAAAGAAAATATGTTAATTGCTTAAGAATTGAAAAATACTGGGGCCCCTGGGTGGCTCAGTTGGTTAAGCATTCAACTTCGGCTCAGGTCATGATCTCACGGTCTTTGGGTTCGAGCCCCGCGTTGGGCTCTGTGCTGACAACTAGCTCAGAGCCTGGAGCCTGTTTTGGATCCTGTATCTCCCTCTCTCTCTGACCCTCCCCTGCTCACGCTGTCTCTCTCTCTCTCAGAAATAAATAAAACATTAAAAAAAAGAATTGAAAAATACAAAGAAGAAAATAAAAATTATCCAAGTCACACCTTCCTTAGACTATGAGTATTATTTAATATAAAATACCACAAAGGCATACACACATGCAGAGAGACACATTGGAAGATAACAGTTTTGCATCTTGCTTATTTCAGTGAATGTCAGTGATTTTTAGTGACATTAATATTTTTGAAAAATATGTAGCTGTATAGCTTTTCAACATAATTGAACAATTAACTCTATTTAACCACTTTATGATTGTTACATAATTTCAAATTTTTCACTTTTATAAAAAATACTGCATCAGACATCCTTTTAATTGTCCCTGTTGATTCATACATATACTTTTAGTAGATGCCAGGAGATAGGAATGCCTGCGTTTGCCAATATTAAAAGTGAACTTTCACTCATTTTCTACCTGTGATGGTTAGTTGTATGTGTTAATTTGACTAGTTTAAAGGAGACCCAGAGAGCTGGTAAAATATTATTTCTAGGTGTGTCTGTGAGGATGTTTCTGGAAGAGATTAGCATTTGAATTAGTAGACAAATAAAAAAGATGCCCCTCACCAAAGTGAGTGGATATGAGGCAATAGATGAAGGGCACACATAGAACAAGTCAGAGGGAAAGCAAATTCTCTCTCTTCTCGAGCTGGGATGTCCATTTTCTTCTGCCTCCAGACACTGGAGCTCCTGGTTCTCAGGCCTTCAGATCCAAGACTGGATTATACTACCTTCTTTCCTGCTTCTCCAGGTTAGAGAGGGCATATTGTTGCATACTTAGCCTCCATTGGGCTATGTGGCCCAATGCCCATCTACCTCCTCCTACATCTCTCTCTCTCTCTCTCTCTCTCTCTCCTGTTCTGTTTCTCTGGAGAACCCTGACTACTACAACATCCTGATTAGCACAAGAGCCGCAACTCCCCCCCGTGGAAGCCTCTGCTTTACACCCCTTCTGCTTACATCCCATCCTTTCCTACCTCCTACCTTTTCTTTTCAGTTTCTTTTCTCTTTTGAGCTGTCAGACATTCTCTCTCAAATATGCCCTTCCCAGTCGTTTCCGAGAGATGCTGAAATCTTTCCACCAAAAATAAATACAAAGCAAAAGCTCAAAGTTCTCACAACAACGACTAGTCCACCTCTAGCTACTGATTAGCCGACTCTCTCCTGAATTCCACTGAAAGAGCTGTATTTCGGTAAAGCCACTGTCTAGTTTTATTTATCTTCATCATGTTTGCTAAGTAGTGTCTCTTTTTGCAGGGCCCCTTTCTTCCCTTGTCACCCAGAAAATGCACCTCTGGTATTTTTCCAACCGCTCTGGCTATAATCTCTTTGTCCCACATGCATAACTGTATTCTTCTAACCGGCATTAAATGTTGGAATTCCTGAGGGCTCAGTCCGAGGCTCTCCTCTTAGTTAATAGTCTCTTGTGTGAAACCTCGCTCCAACCTACATCTTCAATTACTACCTGTATGTAGATGACTCACATTTCTCTCCCTTAGACCAGAGTTCTGTTCTGAATACATATCTACTTGATATCAACTTTTCAATGATTCAAAGGAAAATCACTCTTAACCAGTCTACAATGAGCTTAGTGTCCCCCTAATGTGGACTGAAGTATTGGTATTTGGAGCCAATGACCAGGAAAATTCTTGAGATGTTTTTGGTGCAAAAATGTGGTTTTATTAAAGCAGAGGGACAGGACCCATAGGGAGAAAGTGCTGCTGCATTTTAAGCGTGAAGGATGACTGATTATATGAGATTTTTCTGTCCTACGGAGGGTGATGTTAGCATCCCAGGAAATTGAGTCTATAGTTTTCTGGAGGTTTGGATATTGATAAGATTGCTTTTTTCTCTTTTAAATCCTTAAGACAGTTGCAGACTGTCCCGCATGATTATGATCTCCATCACTTAACCACTTATTTTTCCTTTCCCTCTGTTCTTGGGCAGCCAGGAGTGTCTGAGGAATGTCACCCATATCCCAGCTGGGTTGTGGGGTGTTAGCTTGTGCTTTGCCCTCAACTCACCTTTTGCTCCCTCATCACCCCCTCACATACACACACCCAAAATGCATCTATTATATCTTCTATTGCATATCAGAAATATTTACATCTCAGTGAATGACACTACTGTGCATCCGTATGTCCAAAAATTTAGGATGGCATCATCTTTTTTTATCATTCATCTAGAACCTCTATTATTGATGCTGTATCCTAAGTATCTCTCAAATATGTCTACTTCTGTGTTTCACATCCTGATTTGAATTCCTGTCACATCATGTCTGTGATATTATACATTCATTATTGCGTTTTTCTAATTTGTTCCCTGTACTATTCCCAAGAGCAATCTTAAGAAACAAACATATGACCATGACACCACCCTACTTAGAAGTCTTCAATGACTTCCCATTTCTTTTAGGATTAAACTGAATCTCTTAACAACCCCTAACAATATTATTGACTCCGTTTTTCTTGTCTTCTACTACATTTCTCTCAGTCTGTCTGATCTAGTTGCTCTGGATCAGGGTCTTGTATTCCCAGCTTCCAATCCTGTTAATTTGCTGATACTTTCACCAGGCATTTCATCTAGTTTATAGCCATTTGTCCTTCAGACAGTAAAAATTCAAGTATCACTTCTTCAAGCATGTTTTTTTTTTTTTAAGTTTTATTCATTTCTGTGATCAGGGGACGGTCAGAGAGAGAGGGAGACACAGAATCCGAAATGGGCTCCAGGCTCTGGGCTAGCTGTCAGCGCAGAGCCCTACGGGGAGCTCGAAGAACTCTGAGATCGTGAACAGTGAGATCATGACCTAAGCCGAAATTGGACGCTTAACTGACTGAGCCACCCAGGCACCTCTGCAAGCATCTTAAACTAAGCCAAATCCCTATTTTATTATTTCAAAGTAGCAGTATGTCTCTTTCATAGGGCTTATCACAGGCGTAGTTATTACATTTAATAGAGTGACTATTTGTATCTACTTCTAAACAAACTACACATGGACAGAGTCCTATCTGGTATGTTTCCTTCATTTAGCTAAACCCAGCAAAACTAGCACAGAGCCTACCTAGATAGATATGATACTTGGAAAGTGCATGAATATAAAGAGTCCTAAAAGCAGGGCTATTCAGCCAAAGGATATGAATGTGTTAGGGTTCATGATAGGTGTTATCAACCCGGTTTCCAGAAACTTTGTAGAAATTTACCAATTCAGTTTTTTAAGGGTATTAGTCAGATCATTTTATGCAATAAAACAAACTGTATAAAGTGTTCAGAGTGTAGAAAACCAGCCCAGCAGGTAAGCCAGGTGTGATAGTCTTTGTAACTTATCCAGACAAATCTCTGGACATTTAAATCAAGCAAACAATGCATAAATAACAGACTTAAAGTTGAAAGGGACCTCATAGTTTGCTCAGGTTACTGGTAACCCTTGCCAGACACTGTGGAATGTTTTGATTATGGTTTTCAAAACAGTATATCTAAAAGTTAGTTTTTAATCTGATTATTCCCTGTGGCATAGTGACATAATTTAAATCAAGAATCACAAATATCTTTCATCTCACACAAAAATTCCTAATAATTGCTAATGATGCCTAAAGAGCTGTGTTTGGGGAATTCTGGGGCTCTTTGGGAAGTCTGTTCTCTGGACAGGAAAAATAAAAATCAATGTGCAAATGTCAGGATTTGCCATCCTTTTGTTTAAGTCCTTTGAGGTGAATGATCCTCATTTTTCCTTTTTTATATATATTCAGTGGGGTCTCAGAGATTGTTGAGGGATGAGTTTGGCCATGCTTAGGATTTTTAGTTTCCTAAAAATCATATAGACAAGAATATACGCATGAATTTTGTTGGAAATTTGACTGGCATCTATAAATGTGTTCTTACAGGCTCTAAGACATGTTGAATGATTTGTTTTAAAATCAATAATATGATTTGCATTACCCCCTCTCTGCTTTTCTCACACAAATATATAGTCCCTGTAAAAAAATAATACATATAGGTAAGGGGAGATAATTTCCTTGGTACAATGCAGCTATCTACTTTTCACGCTGTGGTGTATAATTCAAGACTTATAACGGCGAAAGGTCAAACATTTTTATTTGCTTCATTTTTGTAATAAAAGATGTCTAGCACATCAGATTATTATAAAAAAAGATTTGACTGAATTCTAGGTAAATCAAATTTTCTGTTACTGTGTTGGATCTAGACAAAGCAGTTTTTAGACACATAATGGAGGAACAATCAACAAATGTATTACTTAAATTTCTGGATCTGATTAAAAACATCTTAGGCTTTGATTGGGAGTAGCTGCATATGCAAGTGCTAATTTCCTGGTAAGAAATGTAAGGTTTGTCTACACACATTATCTGTGTGACTATCTGTCAATGCTGGTGAACACTACGTTTTATTTTATAAATGATTACACAGAGCCTGTGATCAAAGCTATATCTTCTGGTTAAGATCACCATTGATTACAAAAATATATGGATAATTCTTCCATCTAAATTTCTGTAGTAAAGATTAGTGCATCCATCACATTTGACTGTGACATTTTTTTTTAGTGAAAGAGAGAGCACCAACAAGGGAAAGGGGCAGAAGAGAGAGAGAGAGAGAGAAAGAGAGAATATCAGTCTTAAGCAGGCTCCATGCCTGATGTGGGGCTCAAACCCACAACCCCTGGGATCATGTCCTGAACCAAAATCAAAAGTCAGTTCAGCAACTGAACTTAACCACTGAGCGTCCCCCCCCACCGCCTCAAGCACCCCTAGCTGTGACCCAAGCACCCCTAGCTGTTTTTAAATGAAGACAGCTAAATATGATGAGATGGGAGTTTGGGGGTCACCACTGTTCATTGTCGTTCATTTTTGCAAATACGCTAGTGTTTCCAGTGCTCAGATACCAGTAGCATAGGCCAGAGATTCAGGAACAAGTTCGGGGTCTTAAGTCTCTAGGTACTTCAAAGTTCCCAGGCTTCCCTAGAGAAAACTTGATGAACTGGGCATTATTGGCAATTTAACTTGAAAGCTCATCTGAGTGTTCTCTCAGCCATCAGCTATAAGCACATCTTTTTTTGGGGGGGGGGGCTTCTCTTTCCCTCTTAAGGAATTTCTGTGTCTCCCCTGCTCAACCTCTGGATGCCAGCACCCGCCTTCCATTGATTTCCAAGCACACAGTGGTAGGTCCCTCTGTAGGAAAATGACAGTTAACCTTTCCTAATGAGAGGATTGTTGACCAATACTTGCACGTTGACTGACCTCACAATTTATTGCTTCAAATTGTTCTTATTCTGACTCTCAAGGTACCTAAGAGTAGTTTCTGTGCTAGTATACACAAACTTAGCATCCTAACATAACTCTGCAGTTATAAATATTATTTTCCAATATTACTTCATGTTCTATATCAATTATGCATGTCTGAAATCACTGCTGGAAACTCTCCTTATTGTGATGTGAAAGGTTTATCTAGATGTTTTATATTGTTTTCTACTTCTGATACTCTTTGAACTGATCATTCTGTTACTCTCTTTTACTGTAGTTATGTTATTGGCTCCTTTATTTTTTTTTTAATGTTTTTTTTTTTTTTTTTTTGAGAGAGAGAGACAGAGTACAAGTAGGGGAGGGGCAGAGAGAGGGAGACACTTCAGATTCTGAGCTGTCAGCACAGAGCCCAACATGGGGCTTGAACTCACAAACTGCAAAATTGTGACCTGAGCCAAATGTCGGATGCTCAACTGACTGAGCCACCCAGGTGCCCCTACCCTGTTTTAGATACATATGGTGTATCTCCCCAAGAGCCTCACTTGATGCAGTTAAACTGTTGGTAATTTATTGCTTGATTCTTTTGATTTTCCTAAATCACAAGGCCCTACTCAAATTCTCTGTTAAATAAATTGAAGAACAGTGGTCACAGCCTTTCAAAATACATGATTATTAATAGTACATTTTTCTAAAACAACCTTTTTCTGATAGCTCTGAAAAACATTTTAAGATTGAAACACACTCAGTACACCTGGGTTAAGGGTCTGACTCTTGATTTTGGTGCAGGTCATGTCTCACAGTTTGTGGGATCAAACCCCGCATCAGGCTTCACGCTGACTGTGCAGAGTCTGCTTGGGATTCTCCCTCCTTCTCCCACAGCCTCTCCCCCACTGGCATTCTCTCTCTCTCTCTCTCTCTCTCTCTCCCCCCTCTCTGTCTCTCTTTGTCTCTCTCTCTCAAAAATAACTAAATAAACTTTTAAAAGAAGATTGAAACATACTCATTGACACTGTGGTTGGCTGGTTGGACTGCAGCAAGGTGATGTGCTTATCACACCTCTCTTGTCCATTTTGATAATCATGATTGAAGCAGTCTTGTTACCACCTGCCTTGGGCACAGAGAGCTGAATGATCAAAGTGTATTCCAATTACCTCTGTGTGTGCAGGCGCATGTGTGGTGGCTGTATATTGGAGAGATGTTAGTGGCCATCTAAGAAGATATTGCTGAAAGAACGAGAGATTGCATTGTTTCATGTACCGTCAGGTAAGGCTGACTATAAGAACAGTTAACAACAAAATTTGAGGGTCCAAGCATATAGATGAGCTTTGGAAATCAAGACTACTTTTATGTGCCAATCTTAATTTTGTTTTTTCAGTTGGCATGGAGAATTGACTCTCATGTTTCTCCATGAATTCCTTTCTTTCTCTCTTTCCTTCCTCCTTTCCTTCCTCTTTCTTTCTTTCTTTCTTTCTTTCTTTCTTTCTTTCTTTCTTTCTCTTCCTTCTTTCCTTCCTTCCTTTTCTTTCTTGTAAATGTAACAGTGGTATTGGTTTGTTGTTGTATGCACACAATAGTTGTGTTAGGAATGGCATTTTTGTAAAAGCATCCACTCTCTAGAACTACATAATGGTCACTCCCTTATCTGTGGCTGAATTTTGTTTCTTTCACCTCAAATTACTATCAGTAATCAAAAAGGAGATCAATTTACATCTCAAGATAAATGACTCACTGTGTGCAGGAGCTTACATTATGCTCCATTTCTCTTAAATATGTTAACTAGAGTAGTTTGGCAATATGTGGGTATCCAGTATTATCTTCCCCTCCCTCATCACCACCAACTCATCCTTTATTTCACCTAAAAAGGACATGTTTGGGCTAATGTGCAGAGGGGAAAGAAAGATTTGAGAAACTCCTTCTCAGTCTTCTGATTAATTCTCATAGTGCAGGAACTCAGTGATGCTTGAAATATAGCTGCAGTAGAGGCATGGTGGAGAGTGGGGGTGTCCTTTCCTCCTAATAAATATAAGTGGGGTTACTCTGAGAATCAGATTTTCCCAGAGCTCAAAGGACTTTAAACTATTGGGCTGAGACCTCACTTTGTGCATTGGTAGCAGGCAAGTTTCATGCCAGTGTCTCCTACGTAAATACCAATTGAGCTTTGTTGAAATTGGCCACAAGTATATTTCATTCCATTATACATATAATAGGAACAATGAAAAATCTTTCTCCCTCTTAGGCTTTTCTATTGCTGATCTAAAATACCTGGGAAAAAGCCTATCTAAATCTAACCATCTAATCTAAGAAAAGATTGGTCTCTTTTACTAGTTTAATAAGGGCAGTTTCGCTGTTCACTGATGCTGAACCACTATAATGATGTTAAAGGAGGGATGTGATATCAACAGGAAAATTGCACATATACATACACTTGCACACACACTTATATGAATGTATATAAATCTTAGCTACCATCTTCTGATATTCCCCATCTCTTTTTAAAAGTCCCCTCTGTGAAATCAGATGGATAAATAGATAGATAGATATAAATATATATCATGCCTGCTATATCTTTATATAAATACCATGTGTCAGTAACGTGTGTATATGTGTTGTGCGTGTGTTTGCATGTATGTATGCGTACTCATTAATTCATGACTTTTGTGAATGAAACAAAGACTTTCCCACCCTCAGCTATATTATGTTTTTTTTTAATGTTTAGTTTTGAGAGAGAGAGAGAGAGCAAGCAGGGAGGGGCAGAGAGGGGAATAGAGGATCCAAAGCCGGCTCTGCGATGATAGCAGAGAGCCCAATGTAGAGATGGAACTCCTGAACCATGAGATCATGACCTGAGCTGAAATCAAATGCTTGGCCAACTGAGCCACCCAGATGCCTGTCAGCTCTGGTATTTTTAAGTACCAATGTGTTTCACGGTGAGAGAAAGTCCATAAAGCTGAAAGACAGAGAAAGAGTTGCTTTTGTCATATTTGCAAACGTACGAATCGGTGTGTTTACCTTTTTGGTATATATCTTCTTTATGAAAATGTGTGCAAAGAGTTCACCTTTTGGCACATGCTTCAAATTATTTCTTTTTTATCAAGAATATGATTTGCATATTCCCCTCAGGGAAGCCCCTCAAAATGCAGGAGTAAATCCATGATATCATTTAATGTTGATGCCAGTGAAACACAGAATTGATGAGCCCTTATAGAAACCAGAAGGAATGACTCCTTTTGATACTTTAGAGATTATTTGATGAGGAATTATTAAAACCAAACAGTTAGTTAAATTCCCCAGAGTGAACTTCAGCTCCCTTTGACTTGTGAACCTCTCCTCGAGCTCAGAAAATTCCTCTAATGTGGATAATTACACCGATGGCTGGCCTGAGAAAATAGGCCACTGAAATGGGCTTTGTGTGGTTCTGTTAATTGCTGCTGTAGACAAGCAGCCTGGCCCTTTATTCATGCCTCGCAAACCTTTCATCAAATGAGTAGATTATTTCTAATGCATATTAGATAGGATGAACTCATCTTCCAAGAAGGGCATTAATATCTGGTGTCTTTTTTTTTTTTTCCCTTTCACTTCACAGAAAGAACTCACTTTAAATGCAACTTCAGCTTCGGATTGGTTTTGCTAGAGATGTGCCTTAACATTCTTAGCGTTCTGCTAACAACCAAATAGCAAAACAATTTATTGGTGTATGGATTCTGATTTGATGCTGATGTGGTTATATAATGTCAGGTAAAAACAATTGCTAATATGGCGGCATATTTTGCCAAGGTCATTCTGTGTAAGTATTGGACATGTAGCTTCTGCTTTAAGATCTAGAGAAACACTAATGGTTAAAACAGCAGACTCTCAAGTCAGAGGTCAAGGTTGAAATCATAGAAGGAAAAAAATAAAATAGTATATTAAAGCTTGGGCACACATATTATACCACTTCCTGCTCCAGGGAGGACCGAACAGGCATGACAATGAAATGATCTTTCTCACTGAGAGGAAATATGACTCTCTTTGGAAGATAGTGTATGACTAACAAAACGTGACTGATGGCAATAAGAATAGTAGAGGTTAGAAGGTCTGCAGGTCCTAATGCTCTCATGATTTTCTAAATTGAAGCCACGGGTTATTTGTGTGATCTGGGCTTCTCATGATAAGACAGAGTTATACATTTCTTTGTTTGTTCACCTGTGTGCATTTGACCCAGGGGTACACAAAGCAGCTGTCAGGAGCAGCTGGAATTAGATTTCTATGTTCACTCTACGTTACAGTAGGCAGCTATTGAAGGTACACCAAGCAAGGAGAAAATATGACCGAGGTCCATACATGATAATTTATTAGAAATGTTAAATCTTTGTAACATCTACAGTCTCATTTACTTCTTTAAATTTTTACACCACAAACTTTTCAGACATACAGTATAATTCACATTTTTCTTCAAACTGGTATTTGGGGGAGAGGGTATAGAAGGACCCTTGCACAATGAGGGTCAAGGAGAAGAGAATGGGAAGAGAAAAGTAACCAAGAAGAAACTTGGTGGCAAATTTTGGAGCTATGATGCCAACAGAGTTGGTTTTGAAGTCTTTTCAAGGCTGCAATTCTTGGGGTGCCTGGGTGACTCAGTCACCTGAGCATTGGATTCTTGATTTTGGCTCAGGTCATGATCCCAGGGTCATGGGATAGAGCTCCGCAGTGGACTCCACACTGAGCATAGAGCCTGCTTGGGATTCTCTCCCTCCCTCTCTCTCTGCCCTTCCCCTGCTCATCGTCTCTAAATAAAACAAACAAACAAACAAACAAATCCCTCTGCAATTCTTGTTCAATAAGAAGAGATGGAGAAAAATATGAGCTAAGTTACATTATGTGAGCACATTTATATTAACATTAAGTGTCTGTGTGTGTGTGTGTGTGTTGTTTATAACCATAGTGGTATAGCACCAGTAATATAGGTAAACTTAGAGTTTATGTGAGTTTATGTGCCACAGATGGATGAAAACCTTTCTCATTTATAACATCAGAGTTACAAAGGACATCAGAGTTCACATACATTTGAGCGTAAATATTTGAATATAGGAATATTTCATTTATACAGTTTGCAACACAATTACTATATAATGCACTTACCAAAATGATTATTAGAAGAGTAAACTTTTGTGCATTTGTTCTTTAAAAAGTGGGGAAATATAATTTTTGTATGTTTGTTTTATTTTAGAAATTTACCAGAAATAAAAAGACCTAGTTGATTTCCTGAAAAGAAATGACTGATTTCATTCTTCACAGCCAATCTACAATGAAGATTTTAGGGCAGAGGCTGAAAAGGCCTCATAACTGCAGATGGTTTAGTGATGAGGAACTTAAAAATGAGAGTTGTAAGAGACACAGAGAAAGATTGAATTAGATGATGCCATTCAATGGACCCCCCCCTCCCAATTTTCAGAGACCTATGAGTCTCAGTTTGGGTGACATTATTTCCTTAGGAGATAAGTGACAGTAAAATTTGTGAGCTGGCTGTTATACTCAAATTTGCCAAAGACTATTATTGCTCTGCCTTCTGTCTGGGTCAACTGTAGTCAAGAACATTTTGTCTTCAGCTTCATGAGAACTTGAGAATTAACCTGGAAAAACTGAAGCAAGATGATAACACGTTTTTAAGTTACAGAATCTAAAAAGGCAAGATAGATTGTTCTAAAACTAATTTTAAGACTCAGTGGAACAGAATAGACAGCCCAGGAATAGACTCAAATACAAATGGGGTTTATGAGAATCAGTAAAATGGTAAGTCCTTGAAATCAGTAGTGTAAATTGAATTGTTCATGAAGTGTTGTTGGAACTAGACAGACACTCTTCAGAAGAATGGAAAGCTGGATCAATGACGCACTTACAAGAAACATTCTACCTAGGTAAAAAAATGTGAAGGTAAAAAATTAAAGCAGAATATACTAGAAAAAACATGGGAGATTATTAAAAGGCGGGGGGGGGCTTTATCACATTACATAATACAAAAAAAATCAAAAAGCCTTTAAAGAATTGCAAATTAGGGGCCCCTGGGTGGCTCAGCTAGTTAAGCGTCTGGCTTGGTTTTGGCTCAGGTTATGATCTCATGGTTCATGAGTTCAAGCCCTGCATCAGGCTCTGTGCTGATAGTATGGGGCCTGCTTGGGAGTTTCTACCTCTCCTTCTTTATCTGCCTCTCCCCTGCTCGCTCACTCTCTCTCTCTCTCTCTCTCTCTCTCTCTCAAAATAAAGAAATAAACTTAAAAAAAGAATTGCAACTTAAATAAGAGAAATGCACATAATGTGCCCGACATCTGTTAGGAACTCTATTTTAGTAGATAAACAGGTCTAGAGTCTAGATTCAATTGACCTGACAAGTGAAGAGGCCACAGGTGTAGAATATGTTACCTTTAAATACCACTTAAAAATGAAAGTTGGGTTGCTGCAGGCTACAATGTCCATGTGTGTGTTGGTGTATTTATTTGTGGATAATGTATAGAGTTTGTGTATTTATGTGTACACATAGTGTATATACAATATATGTATTGTACATAATATATAAATATATTACATATAGTAAATATATATGTTTATATTTCAGTCACTCTTCATCCACCTTCAGCTTCTAAGGTGGTCAAGTATACTCGCTAATTCAGTGTATATTTATTAGAAAGTTTCTATATTCCAGTCGATGTTTTAGGTTCTAGAATACACAGGACTAAACAAACCCCCAGCTGTCATGCTCCTTTTATTCTGATAATAATAAACCACTTTTATTGAGAGGTGCTGTAACTTCATAAAATAGGTTGGCCTCCCTTCCTTTAATGTCCCTCCTTAGTATTGTTGGCACTAACAAAAGACAGTTTTATATATACACTTGAATTGTTCCTTATTTTATTCCACCCTAGCACGGCTCTGATTCCTGCCCACTGCCCACCATGGTACTGCCATCATGTCTTGTCTATAAGAAAGTGCCAGGACTTTCTTCTGATGCTTTCAGAGAGAACTCTTGGATTCCTCCAAAAGAGCCAAGACAAGAATATAAATACAGGGAATTTATTTAGGAGCTGATCTCAGAAAGCGTAGTAGGAAAGTGCTGAAGTGAAACAGGCAAAGGGAGGCAAGTCACTAACAGGTGCTTTAATGGGCTGCAGCTGTATTATTATACATGTAATGCATTGCATGAGTATATATTACAGCTAGATACTGTGATGAGTGGGCAAAAGGGGTGCACTGCCCCTGAAGACCCTCTGAAACTGGGTGAAATCCACCTTAGGGTTATCCAACTGAGGGCAAGATGCATGGAGAAAGATAATGACCTCTAAGAGAGAGATGCAGGAAATCATGTGCATCTTCTGCAGGAAGCCATCCATGTCAACAGAAGACTTTTGGGTCGGGCTGTGGGAAGTGGGCAGGTCATCCACAGAGCAGAGCCACAGCAGAGCATCACTGGCTGTGACCATGCTGAAGAGCAATGACATCCTCTTTGCAGTCCTGTGTGTCCTCCATTATCTCTTGAATACCAAAGCAATGTAGTTTGGTTCTTGTGCCCCAGAGAATCTTAGATGAGAACAAGGCTCTCTCCTTAGGACCAGAGAAGAAAGGAGCCAGGGTGGCTCAGTCAGTTGAGCACCTGACTTGGTTTTGGTTCAGGTCATGATCCCAGGGTCGTGGGACCAAGCCCCATGTTGGGCCCCATGCTGAGCATGAAGCCTGTTTAGAATTTTTTCTCTCTCTCTCTGCCCTTCTTCCCCCACTCACATGCTATTCCTCCCTCAAATAAAAAAATAAATTTAATTTAATTTAAATTTTAAAAAGGAAACAGAAAAGAGTGCGCTGGGACTGGACGTGGGAACTGGCACCATGCTCCCCAACTCCCATTGCAGTTTCTTTCCATCCCTCTAATGTGACAAATATTTGTCAGCCAAAAGAAAAAAAAGGAAATCTTAGTTATTATACTTGTTCTTCCACTTCTGTTTCACAAATATATCTACAATATATATTTACAAACAGCATGTTTGCACACAAGTTTAGGATAGAAATTGGATCCCGGTGTAATGTGAGTGTGTGTGTGTGTGTGTGTGTGTGACCATGTGAAAGACAAAAACTATATAGAAGGTGAATAAAACCCTATTCTGTCTTACCATTAAAAACTGAGAAAGAACACCAAACTGTAATCCATAACAGATGCCACTTCTCTAAAAGTTAACCCACTGTAAATGATTCTGAGATAATTTTTTATACTGAGTAAAGTTTAAAAATGAGAACCTTAGCCGTTGGCTTCTGCCTCATGGTTTGACTTAAGGCCCCTACTTAATTTATGAAATTTTTGAATTCCTGCTTTCTGAAAGATGCAGCATGAATAGCTTTCTGGAATTTTAGTATAATTTTTCTGGACACTTACATGTACTCTAGCTCTCAGCTCAATGTGAAAAATCATCTCAGAAAAAGAGAGCTGTTGGCCAGAAGACCAAGCTTGCCAATTGCTCACCAGCATCCAAGAGTGTGGAAGATCTAGAGTGCTCAAGACTTCCTTGCAGGCAGGTCCCAGGCTTGCAAAAGGGCAAAAGAAAGCCATTGTGCTAATGGTTAGCAAGATGCCTCCTGGGACAGAAGGACTGAGCAGTTTGTAGGTCAGTGGGATTCCAGTCTGTACATTTGGCTTCTGGGCCCTCCCTGGCATTCCTATGGTCTCAAAGAGGGGATGCATTTCTTGTTCTCTGAGAAAAGCAATCCCAGAAGGAGAAGCTGAACATTCTCCACAGAAAAAAAAAGAAATCTGCAGCCATTCAATATTATTGGAAAATTTCATCTGTCTGTCTCTCTTTGGAAAGCAATTAACCCAACAGACACTCAGAATTTCCATCTGAGGTAGAGCGTGTTGTTAAAAATGACATCTCTGTGACCCTGAATTCAGAATGTGTTTCAGAGGCAGAGATGCCAACTGATTGTCATTCCCAGGGAGAGGAATTTGTAGTAAAAGAGTGACTGAGTGGGTTTCAAAATTAGACCAATCTGAAGGCTTTGGAGGTGAATCAGGAGAGTGTTAAGTTTTATTTTGGAGAATGGAAACCATTATTCAAACCAAAAAGAAAATAATTCCATTCACTGACAGTGACAATATACAGTCAGAGTGTATAATATGGTAAGATATAAAGTCAGAGTTTATATGTCAGGTAATGGATTCATTTAAAGACTGTGAATTCTTACAATTCAAGTTAATTTCCCTGATGGTCAGCTTCACCTCTTTTTGGTATACAATTATAAATTGTATTGTGGCCTTTATCACTCATTCTAATTGTTTATGTGATTGTCCATCTCAGTTGCTACAGATACTTGCATGTTCCCTACCTGTCTCATCTTATCTCCAACCGTTTTTCCTCTGTCTCACCACCCTGCAAATGAGTTGCTTTAAATAAATTCCTTGAATGAACCAGTTTTCCCCTTTGGCTCATGATGTTTTCTCTAACTAGAATAAACTTCCCTCTGCTCAAAGAGGTTTTCCTACTTTGTCTCAGCTCAAATATCACCTTCTCAGAGGCTTCTCTAATCAATCAATAGCTTATCCCCCCATCTGATGTTTCAGAACACCTATTTGTTATGCTTCCCAACATTGCATTATACGCACTTACTCATACATTTTTGTATGTATTTGTTTATAGCCAGTCTCCTCAGGTATGATGCTTGTTCCTGGAGAGCAGGATCCACGCTTAACTCATCTTGCACTATAAAGTCCCATTCAGTGTCTGGTGTATGCTCAACTGTTGTAAAAAAATAATTAAATCAGTAGCCAACCTTATTTAAACTTCCATATAATATAACTTGTGTTCTCAGAGTCCTGTTGAATTCAGCTCTAAACTGTGGTCACAGTATCCACAGTCCCTTATGTGTAGCTATTACTTCATAAATTAGCATTGGCTCCAAACCCTTCATATATTTATCGTCAGCCCAGATTCCACTAATAGAAGAAATAAGAAAACAGGTGCCAGGAATAAACTTGGCTATTTGAAACTGCCTGGATCATGATTCAAGAACACAAGACAGAAGGAAGAGATACAAAGGAAAAGTTTGGGTCTAGATGGTAGTGGTCCAGAGAACTGGTCCTTGGCTGGCCTTGGAATCCTCTTCTTTTGCTTTGTGTCCCTGTCTGTGCTTCCCATTTTCTTCTTGAATCATTCTCATGAGTTCTATTTCTAGCTGTTCTTCCCTGCTCACCCACAGGCCTATTGAACTCTAGACTTGTTATTGATCCTCAACTTTTAAAGATGAATTATTTTAGGTTTTCTGGCCTCAATATCCAGATCTCCCTGATGAGCATTTGGTGTTTATATGTTTTTTAAAAACTCTCTTTTTTTATGTTATTTATGAATATTTTTCCTCTTGATCCTGACATAATTTGATTAGCTTTCAATTACTTATGCATCACATTAGGAACTTATTATATGCAATGTGCTTTAAGTGTGTCCAGATGAGGGTGAATGGAAATTCCTTCTCATTTTAAGCAGTTTATAATATTCTGTAATCAGTATTTTAATGAAAGAAAGGTAAATATAGATAGAATGATGGAATAATTGATAAAGAGACAGAAAAATAGCCTATACAAAGATAACCCAATAGGTAGATAGACAAACACATGTATAGTTATATAGACACAGAATTCAGAAAGAAAGAAAAAAGGGGAAAAGAATGAAAGGAAGAAAGCAAAGAAAGAGAAAGGAAAGAAGAAAGAAAGAAAAAGAGAAAGTCCATGATATGTGAATGGTACCAACCAAGTGTTAAAGGGCTTTGTTGGGAAGAGATAGATTTCTGACTTGGAAAATGAGAGAAGATCACATGGAAAAAATAGAATTTGTTCTCATTCTTTCAGGACGATTTGTCAATCCATTCTATGTGAGATTAAAGCATTCCAGCATGAGGAAGCTGTGAATTCAGTCCTAAGTGCAAAGGGCACCACATCCAAAACGTATAAATTTCTTCTTTATATGAGTCTGTCTTGAATGAAGGGGAATGATGAGAACTTCGGTTGGCTGAGGAAGCCAGCAGACTAAACTCTACCTAGTAGGTAACAGGTGTAAGAGGTGGAGAGGATCACACCGAATACTTTTAAGAAGAGTGTGCCACTAAGTTGTGCTTTTGGCATAATAATCTGAAAGAGATGGCGCAAACTATGTTTTAAGAGAAGGCAGAAATTGTGAAGAAAGAACTGGTGGGTCTTGCAATGAGAACAGAAAAAAGACAAAGTCTTCAATTATGAAATATTAGAATGCTGATAAACGTATTGTCAGAATAGGCAAGTCAGAAGAGAATAGGTCTTCAGTGTAGAGGACAAGTTTTATTCTAGACTACTGAATTTGGGGTCAGTCATCTGGCTCAGAAGTAACATTTCATCAGCATCAGCAGGGAGTTTACACTTGAAGGTGCAAAGATGCAAAAACATGAGGTAGAGGGTAGAATCATAGGGACCAAAGACATTTTACAGAAGACCCAGCAAAGCAAATATTAACAAAAAGAATCAACAACAATTCTTAAAGATGTGCGAAGGTCAAGAGAGGTGGAAACCAAGTTTAGATGTTGGAACTTGTTGATTCAAAGTGACTTACGTTGTTGAGGAAGCCATTTCAGTAGAATGATGGTGGTTAAAATTACAGAACAGGGAGGTAGTTGGAAGAGAGGGGATGATGAAAATCCGAGGCAGAAGGTGTTGAATACTCTCTCAAACATGTGTAATAAGCGGTAAGATGAAAACAGGATGAACAAGGTTTAGTGAGAATATTAGGAGGATCTTTGTTGCAGTCCTGAGCCTATATGTATGTATGGCTAGGAAAATGATCTATACCTATATTCTTAAAATTTTTTTAATGTTTATTTATTTTTGAGAGAGAGAATGACACAGAGAATGAGTAGGGATGGGCAGAGACGGGAAACACAGAAGCCAAAATAGGCTCCAGGCTCTGAGCTGTTAGCAGGGTTTGATGCATGGCTCAAACCCATGCACTGTGAAATCACGACCTGAGCCAAAGTGATCCGACTCAACCGACTGAGCCACCCAGGTTCCCCTAGACCTATATTCTTTAAAAGCACCTAGTACTATTTCAGGGATCAAGTCAATAAAAAGGTGGGTTAATTGACATTAATATTGGCCCAATTCTAATGGAGTATATATGACTTTATTGATGGAATTAGGTTAAAGGCTCTTGGGACAATCTCAGAAAGATTTCTCTCAGAGAGATTTCTGAGCAAAGAGTATGGTTCACATAATAACTCTGCTATTATATAGCACACCTTTTTTTTTTTTAAAGGTCACTAGGTTTCAGGTTCTTTATCTATAAAACAGGGGAAATAGAATCCAACCTGTAGTACTGAAGTGAGGATTAGATGTATTAATGCATCTTTAAAGCATTTTGTAAATAGCAGACTATTGTAACAATGACTACTAATAAAATAGTGGTGAGAAAATATAAGACTGGACATGGAATTTTCTTTTTAGGAGTAATTTTTGAACTCCAGGTATTTCCCAGTTGCATTTACTCAGTATTTATAGACCACTCAAATCATGCTCGGTGCATTGTAGGACACAGGGGTCAACCTAGCTTCTACCCGGTGGATTTACAATCTGCCATCATGCTAGCCAAGTTTTGTAATTTTATGCTCAATTAACATCTGGTTAGAACTTGTTCAGTTAACAAAGTGCTTGCCTCTGAAGATAAATCATGGGACTCTTTCACTACAGCTTGGAATCTTTCTGATTTGGGATGCCTTCTGAACATAAAGACATTCTTTTCCATACTACTTTGCATCATCCAACTGGGTTCCTACTGTGAAGTGTCATTACGATGGCAGCTCCCACTGAGAGAAACACCAGTCCCACTAACTGAATGGGGTGATTGAAGCAAATAGTCAATTTTGATCACTGCTTTGAAAATGTGCCTTTTACAAATTCGGTGAGTGTATCTTCATGTAATTAATATTTGTTTAATCGCAATAGTTTTCCAACAAAATCCGTCTTTAAGGATTGTTTGCTTGCGAGTGTCCAAAAAAACTTAGAAAAAAAAATTGTCATCATCTACTCAGAACATGTCTCCCCATAGCTAACGCACAGCTCACTTTAGTGAAAATTAGGAAAACAAGACAGGCAAATATTCTTCCGCATTCTGTAATTCAAAAACAATTGACTGCTTTAAATACCTTTTAATTTGGTTATGATGACATTCAGGAAATCACAGTCTACTGTGTTTTAAAACAATACACAGATGGAATTGGGGTAAGAACTTCTAATGGTTTGTTTCAATGACTGCACATGTGGTCTCCTTGATCATGAAAAATATAGGGAGATTTGACAATCAGATGTAAAGAGATAGAACAAATTTTTAAGGTCCAATAAATTCTCTTTGATCATAATAATGTCCAGAATTATTTTTTTTTTCAAAACTTGGACTGAGGGCGGAAATTGGTTAATGAAATGTGAAGTATATCAGACAATGTAGATCTGATTGGTAATTCTGTTAACCTTGCCTTCTAAAAGAAGCAATGCTGCTAATTTAAGGAGACATTCCCTTTTTTGAACTATCCTTTTTTCTTTATTAGCATTGACCACATTTGTTCTTCCTGGTTCTTTTTGTTCATGGAAGTATCATGGGATTCATTACTGAGGCATGTTCTGCCTTCGGTATTAGCTGTTATGGCTGATCTTTCCTTTTTGTGAGAATATTATTCAGGGTAACCTATGACGAGAGTCTTTGCTTTTTCAATACTACTTTAGGGATTTCTTCCATGAAATGATCTCCTTATCATAATGGATGTTTTGTTCTTTTTGATGCCCTATAACCTCTGCATTTTTTTCTTTATCGTGTTTTTGATTATTCCTCAAAAACTAGAAAATTGTCAAGAAATGTACAATTGTATCACAGGTTTTAGATATATTCCCTCTTCCATTCTTTTTATATTGCTTTATAACTCAATGGAATTTTCAGTGCTAATGGATACAACCTTGTAAAAAGCATTAATAAAAATAATCATGAAACACCTGCATCTAGGACATCAAGCTTATGTTTTTCATATTTCCCTGTGTTCTGCTTTTGGGTAAGTTGTCTCAGGTTAGTCATAGAAGAGGCAAGTATTGCCAGTCAAATTGTGTTATTTGCTCCCAAACATGTATATTTTTCCATGTATCTATTGCCTGTCTCCATATGGAGTGCAATAAGATGAAACGAGAGAAGATGGTAAAAATAGGATTTGGTGTTATCATGACCAGATGGGAAGGGGCAGGGACCTGGTCTACTATGCAAGTACACTTGTCTTCACTTTGTCACTGTGTTCAGCACTTACATGTGGCAAAGCAAAGACAGGGTCATCTTGATTCACTGTTAATTAAATGTTTTGGCTGGAAACCATTTCTCCATATGGTAGAATACACCAGCTTGAAGTCAATGCTTCAGATTTGGCCACATAAAACAGCTGCCCACAAACATATGTAGTGACTCACTAGTAGTCTCAAAGAATTTCAATTTAATGCAGAAGATCTTTGGCTTTTCTGAAGCACGTAGAGAACCTCAAGTACACACCTGCCCACACAATAACAGATGTTAAGACTCAGAGGAAAAATGGAAAAATGAAAATGTATCCAGTATAGGTCATGGAATGTATTTGGTTCAAATTCAGAAATGGGTAAATGGTGTCAGGACAATACATTTGGTAGCCCTGGATTACAAATCTGTGACTCGCAAGCCTTCAGAAATGGGTAAATGGTGTCAAGACAATACATTTGGTAGCCCTGGATTACAAATCTGTGACTCACAAGCCATATTTTCTAAAGTTTGAGATTTAAGTGCTGTAGTCAAATCATGGGTGAAAACAGTTCTTTTCAAGAGATACCACTTAGGGATATAAAAAAATTTTATTAAAATTTCCAGAAAGCTAGAGGATGATGCATGAATCACAAATCACACTAATTCTCCCCAACCTCTTTTGGGTTCAGAAATAAACGCTGATCCATTTTAATGACTCATTAAAACACCTAAGGATTGATGAAAGACAATTAATTTGCAACTGTTTATAGTTCATCTGTGTGTGGTAAGTGCTGGATTCATAGCTTCTGCTTCTGCCCTTTCACCAAGTAATCCAGTTCAACAAAGTCACCGACCTCCTCTCTTCCTGTGTAGGTACTTAGAAACATAAGCTTTACTAATGGCCAACATGGACCTTCATAGACCCTGGTATTTACACACAGAATCTACCCATACTGTGTTTCAGTTGGGCTTTCCTTTACCTCCCCAGAGAGAAAGCACCATCTTAAACTACTTCCTAGGACTTACTGAGTGCTGCTTTATTGGGAGTGTCTAGTATGCGCATGTAGTTATTTCTCTTTCTTTGTATTTTCCACAGTTGCTTTTGAACTCCTACATTTTACATTCACAGAATCTATGACTTGTCTAATTATCTGCCTATGCTCCATTCAACCTTGTTGTAAAGAGGGGTGTGTGCTTACCAACAGGACAACTTTTTTCTTTGATGGTAAAGTTGAACAGGGAAAGAATGATCTTCCTCTTAAAACTGCCTAGCAGCCATTACTTAAACTATGTCTGACTGGGTACATTTTCAGAAATGGGGAGTCATTTTCTGCTAAAGCCTCCATTCGTGACCTCTCTTTTTCAAAAACAAACAAAATAGGAAACCCTTGACAACACCCTTATGAAAGCTCCTAAACCATAAGAACACTAGATCATACTTTAATCCTGTTGAAGGAAATTTGTGCTAAAATTACCAAGGGATGACATGTTTTTAAGAATATACATGGTATAAAAGTATAAAGCGACCAGCTTTGGGATGATTTGGACTGTCAGCCTGCAGTCTCTTGGGCAACACAGACATTACATATTTTTTAATGCTTTTATTTATTTCTGAGAGAGAGAGAGAGAGAGACCATGTGAGCAGGGGAGGGTCAGAGAGAGAGGGAGACACAGAATCTGAAACAGGCTCCAGGCTCTGAGCTGGCTGTCAGCACAGAGCCCGACGCGGGGCTTGAACCCAGGAACCGTGAGATCATGACCTGAGCCCAAGCCAGATGCTTAACCAACTGAGCCACCCAGGTGCCCCAAGACATTACATTTTTGACATTCAGTTATCCCCATTTGCAAAAACAAATCGCAGCTACCATCGTATAATTAGCTTTACATTATCAACATTGTTCAGTACATTTCAAAGAATTTTAGTAAAACAGAGAATACAGGCTATCTCCACAGCTTATTTAAACCTTTTCCTATAAGCTTTTATTATGTTGCAAAAAAAAATTCTACATCTATGTAAAGTTTTGCCAATTAACTGTTCTTATCATCTTATTATTGAAATATGTGACTCAAATATTTCTGCATCAAGGACTGATTATAGTAGTTTTAAATAGAAGTTAAGCTATTAAAGTGGTTATCCTGATTCACCTACTAGCAGGGTTATCAATAAAACATTTTAGCTATTAATTTTATCAGAAAATTGACAAATATGGAATGCATGTAAGTCAAATATATACTCAGTAACTAATTTGCAGTTTAACTTAAATATGATTGAATAACATTGGCAGCATTAACAGGCTTGGGCAGAAATACATTTTTAGAGCTACCCTAAAACATAAGAATCTCGTTTCTGATATGTTTCTAATTTATTATTTAAATTGAATTTTCCACCCTTGAGCTAATTCATTTATAGCTTATTTTGGAACATTTTGCTCAGTGCAACCTTCTAAAAAGGAATGTTTATTATGCTTTCCTTTTTTTCTTTGCCAGAGATGAATATTTTAAAAGTTAGAATATGAAATGTTATCTAATTTGATGAGAACATTGAGCCAAATTCAAAAAAGGAATATAACAGATATTCAGATTTCACATCTAGTTTTAATAAATAAACACTTTTATTGTTTTGTTGTTCATTGGACAGCATAATGCAATTGATTTTTTATCATCATTCATATTGAAGACATACCCAAATAATTCACAGTTGATTATGATTAAGCCTATTTATCTACTCTGAAATTTTAACCAAGATATTTGACTCAAATCTCTTTTTTAGAACATTTTCTTCTTAACACAAATACAGTGTTTTTGAAAGTTGCCAGGCTGATAGCTGTGCTGAATGAAAGCCTCTGTTTATCCACAGATGAGCCGTGCTATGGGGTACAACAAAGCATAATTACCAAATTTCTGTATTCGGGGAGGTGTGTTTGCTTCTCCACACGTGCAATGTTGGCAAATCCACTTACAGCCACTGGGGGTTACAAAGCTGTAAAGAGAAAACTGACTCATTACAATATTGCACACAACAGTTGCTCTATTAGCTCCCCAGGTCAGGTACAAAGGGCAGGACTTTGGAAACAGGAGCCCTAGGCTGGTTAGCAGCTTTTCCATGAGAGCTAAATTTCTCATGCCACTGTTTTGGGCTCCTTGCAAATTTCCATCTACAGGTAAAATGTAAACACTGCAATAAACAACAGTTTTCAGGTGGTCAGCCTACTATGAGAGGGTGTTTTCCAGCAAAATATAAAACTAAGAATGAATTCCCTCCTCTGACTGCAATTTGCTATTTATTTTATAATATTTCAACAACAACAAGAATCATCTTATTCATTGTAAACAAAGCCTTCTAATTAAATTTTCATGAGGCAAGCACAGTAATACAGTAATATCTGGTAGAATCAAATATCTACTAAAGACACCAAAAGACCCTCTGAACTGTAGAAATATGTCCCCATTCCAAACTTTCAGTTTCAAATAACTCAACCCTCATGTATTAAGGGCCTAGTATGGACAATGCACTTGTGCTTTGTGACATAATCTCTGAGAACTCAGGGAGTGATGGATTAATTTAAATTAAAAAAAATCCAAATTAGATTGTAGAGCAAAATGATTCAATGGGTGGTACAATGCATTTATATATTTATCTATGGGACTATTCTGCATATATCTATTTGTAATTGCATGAAATGGAAAATTCCCAGTGGGACAGTCTGGGACAGGTTAAGTTGCCTTTCTGATGTGCCTATAAGAGCTGAATTTCAACAGTCATTTCTATGTGGTTAGCAAACATACATTTCAGGAGAATCATTCTATACCATTCATTAAAATGTGGGTACTTTTTGTTTCCGTGCCTGAAACAGGTCTGTATGACAGACTATTTGAACAGAACACTGACTGGGAAATGATCCTCACCTTTGGCATGATGACAACACACGATTAGCCTTATCCAAACTCATTGAGCAGTACATCTAAGATTTGCATGTTACACTGTATATTAGAGATCACTGAAAAGATAAAAAAGAACAATAAACAAATATTGAACTCTAGTTAATGACATGCACGCTGAAGTATTTGGGAGGTGATATGCCAGTGTCTGAAACTTACTTTGAAGTGCATAAAAAAATAAGACGGATGACTAGAGGGAAAGAGGTATGATACAGCAAGTATACTAACATGTTAATTGCAAAATCTAGGTAATGTGGATTCACTGCAAATTTTTTCAATTTTTCCTTTTGCTTGATAATTCCGATAATAAAATGTTGCTAATGAGATACCTTTATAATTATTTTGTAAACTGTATCTCAATAGCTTGGTCTGGCTAAGGTCTAGGAAATTTATTTTTTCAAAAGACCTCCATTGAATCATATATAAGGTTAGGTTTTGGAACTGTGGTCTTGAGATACATTTCAACTTAATCATTTTTAATCTTAATGCCAAATTTTAATATTGCATAATAGTAATAAGTCTCATTCTTGTATTTAGTCTTACCCATAACCCAGAACATTGATATTATAATAGAATAAACCCTCATAATTCTTTCTTCCTATACTCATTGAAATGATATTTATATTTTCATACATTAGAATACTCCCTTAAGTAAAATGTTATTGAAAAAGTTATTTTATTTTTTACTTTTTTAAACATTTTGTTTTTAAGTAATCTCTACATCCAAAGTGGGGGTTAAACCCACAACCTTGAGATCAAGAGTCACAAGCTCTATTGACTGAGCCACCCAGGCACCCCTTGAAAAAGGGTGAGTGCTCCCGCCTAAAGAACATTCAGGGGGTCAGTTAGCAATGAAACTAAGGACTTTTAAGCAAATGTAAAAAGTCAGTATATTGTAAGAGGGTGCAAATATTCATCATTTTAAACAGTTGTTTTTATTGTAACTCAGCTGTACAATTATGTTACTTTTCAATTTGAACCCCATCTTTCTGGGTTTCTATGAAGGCTTCAGTAGATAGACATGATGGATTAAACCACCGCGTATTGGCAATTGATTCAACCTTCTGCCCCCCTCCTCTCTCAATCTCCCCCCACACTCTCTCTTTCACTCTCTCTCCCTGTCAGGAAGTGGGACCAAAAGTCCCAACCTAATCACATTGTGGATTCTTCTGGCAAGGAGCTTCCATCCTTAGGTGGCCCTACAGTTGCTCATTAACATAAAAAAGACACTTTTGCAGCTCTCAGCACTTAAGAAATTCCAAGAATTTTAGGAGCTCTGTGCCAGAAATATATTTCAGCTCTGTGCTGAAATCAAGAGGTGGACACATAAGAGACTGAGCCACCCAGGTGCCCCTACATGGATTCTTGTAGTTACAGATTGCTTGGTTTTTTTTTAATGAGTTTATAATTTCAAGCGTTACAGAAAAAGGACATTGTATGTTGTTGAACCTTTGGAATTTATTTTGATGCTTTTTCTGAGAATTACTCTACTAAAGATTTGCAAATGAAACACGGATGCTAGAAATCACGTGTATTTTCTCTGAGGTATAAAGTCATTCTCTCTCTCTCTGTTTCTCTGAGATTGTGTATGTGGGTAACTACATATGAAATATTATTTTAAAACTTTTCTACTTATTCTTTATAACAGTTTTGTTGTTTTTCTGCTTTCATGTACATTCTGTTAATGTAAAATTCTGCTCGTTATATTTGATTTTATTATGGCCCATATATCTTTTCCCAACTTGTCAATCTTCCTTTGATTTAAATTACTCTCTTGTTGACAACTTATTTCTGAATTTTGGTTTTTATCTAATGCAAGACTCTTCTTTAAGAACTTTTTCTTCTTTAAGTTTATTTAATTATTTTGAGAGAGGAAAGAGAGAGAAAGAGAACACACAAGCAGGGGAAGGGCAGAGAGAGAGGGAGGCAGAGAATCACAAGCAGGCTCCACACTGTCAGCAGAGAGCCCCACACAAGGCTCAAAATCATGAACTGTGAGATTGTGACCTGAGCCGAAATCAACAGTCGATGCCTAACCAACTAAGCCACCCATGTGCCCCATATGAACTCTTTCAATTAGGGGTCTTATGACGTTAATTCTGAAAAATTATCTGACATCATTTTTCAAATATTTTTAAACTTCCAAAATTGTATTCCCTTCTTCTGCTCCTCTGGCAGGTTTTTAAAATAGGTATAAAAATATATACTTCATTTTGGGACGGCTGGGTGGCTCAGTCGGTTAAGCGTCTGACTTCCGCTCAGTTCATGATCTCATGGTTCGTGGGTTCGAGCCCCGCGTCGGGCTCTGTGCTGACAGCTCAGAGCCTGGAGCCTATTTTGGATTTTGTGTCTCCCTCTCTCTCTGACCCTCCCCTGTTCATGCTGTCTTTCTCTCTCCCTCTCAGAAATAAATAAAACATTAAAAATTAAAATATATATATATATATATATATATACTTCATTTCTATCTATCTTTTCCTTTTCACTCAATATTTCCATCTCTTTATCCCAGATGAGTCTGGAAGAGTTTTTTTGACATATCAGTCAATAGTGAATTTTCTAGCTGAAAACATTCTTCTATTTATTACCTTCACTGAATTCTTTATTTCAACAATTACACATATTTTTCATATCCAGTAGTTCTACTTTGTTCTTTTTTTAAAAAATTACAACAGCTTTCTGTTTTGTTTTATATTTCCACCCTTTATCTCTGTAAAAGCAATTATTATGCTTAAGTTACATTATTATTCTGTCTGGGCCATTAATTCTGCTTTCTCTGGTGTAGATTACTCAGTTATTTCTTTCACAATGCTTGGGTCTCATAGATGTTTATTTTACAGATATACACTATGCATACACAGCAGCTCATGTCCCCTTGGGATTTTTCATTTCACAAGTTATTTTTATTTTAATTTTCAGTCATTATCAACTATTATCAGTCATGATTACCTTGGCTGGTATTATAAGCACTGGGTCTTTACATATAGATGAAGTTAGGGAGCAAATCTGAGGGAGCATAGCAAATGTAAGGGAATATGGTTTATGATGTTGTAATCTTGGCTGCTTGCTGTACACTGTTCATTTTACCCACCCTGTGGCCCAAATATATTTTCCTCCAGGAAATGGAGTTTATGGAATGAGATTTGAGAAGATAATAGGGCACCAATTGCCTGGTGTCTGTTACATCTTTTCATCCCAGCCAGTTTTTAATATTCTTCTGAAATTAATCTTGTTTTCAAATAATTCTGGATGGCTTTGCTGTTTCTTGACCTTCTGTGTGAACAAGTTAAGCAGTTATTATCCCAAGGTCAAAGAGGGAAGGAAAAAGGAGACCGATAGATTAATTTCTCTCGTAATCCATCTATATGTGCAAACATATGGTATAGGAGGAAGCTAACGGAGGACCATGCAGGAGAAGAAGGGGAAAAATATTTGAGGAGTGGGAAGGAAGCAAACCATGAGAGACTCTTGAATGCTGAGAACAAATTGAGAGCTGATAGGGGTGGGGGTATGCGGAAGGGCACTTGTTGGAATGAGCACTGGGTGTTATATGTAAACCAACTTGACAATAAACTATTAAAGAAAAAAAAGAATAATTTTCTCAGAAAGTTTCTGCCTATAGTGTTTTGCTGTCTTTCTTTCTGTGTTGACAGTATCCTCCACCTAGAGACCCAACTATCTATATCTCTGTGAATGTTTCTCCTAGACTGTGTATTTAGTTCTGATTTAAAAAAATCAACCTCTCTTTAAAAAAACAAGGGTGGGGGCGCCTGGGTGGCTTAGTCGGTTAAGCGTCTGACTTTCGCTTAGGTCATGATCTCACGGTTCGTGGGTTCGAGCTCCGCGTCGGGCTCTGTGCTGACTGCCAGCTCAGAGCCTGGAGCCTGTTTCAGAGTCTGTATCTCCCTCTCTCTCTGACTCTCCCCTGCTCACGCTGTCTCTCTCTCTCCTAGAAATAAATAAAAATATTAAAAAAAAATCAACCTCTCTTTTGCCTTTGTTCATAGCCAGAGTTGACCCCAAAATCCAGAAATCATGTGTGAAATTCAGGGATTTAAAAAATTTCCTTTCACTTACCTCCCATTATCAATTTTCTTGTTTTTGTTTTTATTTGTTTTTATAAATGCTCTAAAAGCCAAGATTATATTGGATCTTAAACAAATCTTAAAAGAAGATTTTTAAAAATAATTGGTATTCTAAAGGTCATTTGTAGTTCAATTTGGAAGTAGAAATAGTAGGAAACCCAGTGGGAACTGGAACATGGAACCACCAAGGAGGAAACTACCATCATGAAGGGATATAGCTTCTGTCAGAGTGTCGGTACTGAATTAGGGAGGGAGTGAGAAACGATGCACCTGTACTCTCCCCTTCCACACTGCTATCTCCTGCCAGTGCCAACTCTTGGCTGAACCCACATGGAAACTAAGATGCTAAAGGAGTCTGGAGAAATAGTCCACAGAGGCAACCTTTCAAAGTTCAGGACAGGTCAGAGAAAGTTGAAAAATAGATGTGGTAAGAGGATAAATTTAGCATTACCAGCATTCCAGCCTCTCTGCACTTATATTCCACCATCGCTGCTTTGCACCTTTCAAAATAAACCGCTGCAGTGGAGAATTCTGGTAACTTGGTCATAGATGCTCTCCTCCCGCTTGTCTCTTTGGGCAATGTATTTTTGTCCTGAAACACCTCACTCTGTCAGCAGCACCTCTTTGAAAATCTACCTAATCCCATTCCTGAGTTCACCGATCTCACACATTTACTACTTACCTTCATTACAACCATTTTCACCTTTTGCCTTAATTAATTATTGACTTTTTGTTCTTCCTCTCATCTCCTCCAGAACATCTTTTGTTATCCTTGGGGCCTCCTGTTATTACTGGCAAATGATGAGTGCCTGGGAAATTTTTGATAAATGAATAAAAGTGAGAATGAGTGGATTTGAGAGAGTGTCCTCTCCACAAGAAAAGGAAGGTGTGGGTAAGTGAATCACAAGCACACAGAAGCTTGAAAAATATGTTCTAGTATATAAGTGAGGACAACTTAGAAAATTTAAAGTCAAGAATGAAACTCAGAATTGGGCTAAAACTTAAGTGAAAACAGAATTCAAGAAAACAAAAAAAATAAACACAAAAAATCCAAAACATGCATAAAAAATATGCCATCCAAATAAGATAGAGTTTGCAAGCATTCCCTGCAATTGGCAGGGGGAAAATATCTAATTTAGAAATGGCTTTTCTTAAGGTGCTGAGAAAAGGATTGTACAATCAATTCATTTGGTTCTTTGATTTCAACAAGATCAAATATTTTCTAAATTAAGGGTAGAGTGATGCTGGCACCATTTCAAAAATTTGTACCCATATTTTGTCGTAGCAGCCAAACGAAGTTTACATTTAAACTTGGTATTTGTCTATAGTTAATAAGAAGGAAAGAACATATGCTGTTGTTTAAGGGCTCTGGTGAATTATTTTCCCTTATTTCTAAAAATATAACTGATATTTAAAGACTGACCCACTCATCTAAAGTTTAGATAACTCAAGGCAGATTTTAGAAGTATTTCTTCACACTCAAGATTATTATATATGAAAGAACATATGTCCATTGAAAATTCATAGTACTCATTTTACTAAAATTCATTTTATATAGCCCAGCCACGCCAGTACAATGCTTTGCTAATTTGATAGTAGTTCATTTAAATAGCTACTGGTTTCTACACAGGAAAGAGAGAGGGGAGGAGAGAGACAACAAAGAAGGAAAAGACAGTGAAAGAAAGAACGAGTTTCATAGGTTTTATTATTATTCAGGTATGGTAAGGCCAACAACTAAGACAACTGCCATTGAAAAGATAGTTTGTTCCCCATGAATCCCAGGAGGGGGCATGTCACACCCTCCAGAAAGCCACACAGGGAAGCACTGGGTGGGTGAAGAGGGAGAGCCAGAGGGAAACCATGGGCCCTCACCCCTGTTTCCTTGGGAAGGCACAGCTGAGGCAAGGTGAACATGTTTGGGATTGGCTAGTTGGAATACTTTCAGTGTGCTCTGGGCATAGGGACTGTTCATAGTTGTCTCATACCTGGTCCAGGGATAAGGGAAAGTAGACAGTGGACCTGGGAATATTAAAAACCTGATTTTTTATATCAAAGAGTCCAAAGACTCTGTTGGAGGTCTAGGCCCTGGATTGGTTGGTTTGAATTTGAAAGGCATGTTCTAGGTGAGTTGTTTACTGTCTCTAGGAACTGGTTAGCCCTGGGATCAGCTGACTCCCTCCAGAGTCAGCAAGGCCCTCAGAATGTCAAAGCATCAGAATACAGAAAATAAGCAGTGTTACATCAGAAGGAGGGAAGGAAGGAAGGAAGGAAGGAAGGAAGGAAGGAAGGAAGGAAGGAAGGGGGGAAGGAAGGAAGGAAGTTAGTTTTGTTTCATAATACACTCAGTGCATAGACTATGAGAAACAATAAATTGATATCCAAATTAGAGAAAGGATATCTGACATTCACTTTGTTCCTATAAATAACAATGGTGTGTGGTATTAAGAACTCTGACTTTGGATTCAAAAGGAACTGGATGAAAATTCTGGCATTTAACACTAGCCCTGTGATCTTTCTGTGAGCCTTATATTCCTATAATGTAAAGACAAAAGTACCTTCTTTAAAGGATTGTAAGATTTAAAGGTAATAATGTGTACACAGTGTATTAAATAAATACTACCTGTGTTTCTTTTCTAATATTTATTTATTTTGGGGGAGAGTGCAAATGGGGGAGGGGCAGAGAGAGCGGGACAGAGGATCTGAAGCAGGCTCTGTGCTGACAGGCAGATAGTAGTGAGTCTGACGTGGGGCTCACGAATTGAGATTGTGCCCTGCGTTGAAGTTGAACGCTCAACCAACTGAGCCACCCAGGTGCCCCTAGCTGCTTTTCTTTTAATTAGTATTTAGTATTGCCTAAATACTACTGTTAATGCCCACCAGATCCAGATCATGAAATCATGTGTCGGCTTTTCAAGTAAAGCTACATTATTACACATCAAAGAAAAGAGTGACATATGTCCTGTTGAACCTAAAAATGTTTCAATATGTCTTATTTATAAAGGAAGAAAGGGAAGGAGGAAGGGAGGGAGGAAATTTTGCGAAGAATAATGAAGAGCAAAGGAGTAAACATTTCTTTTAGAATTCTCATGAAAGACTAACAAAAACATCTACCTTTTCATCCATAAATATTTAATAAATTTGTTGCCAGATAAAAATAATAGTAAATCATCTAGAATAGAATATTTTGACATAGTAAACCTCAAATACTATTATATTTGTAATTTAAAGTACAAGATTCTCTGAGCCATGAGTTCATAGAAATTGATTTGCAAACTTCAATTAATGACCTTGGTTATTTGTCAATAAGAAGAGAGGGAGAGGTTATGTGAGTGCAAGTAAATTAACCTTTCATTCCATAGTCTACTGACTTCTTCCACACTGACAAGTAATCAAGATTGTTTGACAGAAACAGCAAGAGTTGTTTAGCTTCTCAGTTCTCCTGCCACTGAAATATGATGTCAGATAATTTGTTCCTGTTTAGTTCTAGCTTGATTACTTCTGGTTCCTTGAGATTTGAATTGATGAAGTTTTACTTTAGTTACATGGCAGTGTTAATAAATGCTGTCATGTTTATTAATGAGATGCCAAAATTGTATTGTTATATTTAGAGGACAGAGTCAAGTTCATGTAACTTAAAGTAGTTGAATGTGATAAAAGGTTAATTAGACTTCATGACCTCTTTAGAATATGTCTTAGGTCTCAATATCAAGATAACTTCCATTGCAAAATATCAAAACCCAGAATTAATTTATACGTTAACTATATAATAGTCTGTCATTTAAATAGTAAATAATTCTAACAGCTCCTGAAGAAAATTTCTGGATTTAAAAACAAAAATTAAAAAACAAAAATAAAAAACAAAGCAAAGCAAAAAATCTACCAAGGTTAGCCATTGTGATATTTCCCTTGATCAAACTGTTAACTTATTGCACAAATATTTTACTCATGCTGTAGTCCTAAGATTTCAAATTGTTTCTGTTGAGGAAAGAATCCTTACAACTTTCTACAAATTACTTAAGATGGATTAGATAGGAATTTTAAATGCAATGGAATAGCAGAATATGAACTGCAGAAAATTTCTCATTCATCGTTACTCATTCTTGACTGGAGATAAAAAGATTATTATCCTGAAAGACCAGGCAGAACACCATCTAATGACTAATGACAGTTTTCATAGGTAAGAATAGGTCTACATAACTGAAGCTTTGGCCATATTGAAATTATAAAATAATTTTTTTCATCAAATGATAGATGTCACTGAGAACATTAAGATTTTTTTAAAGTTTATTTATTTGTTTTGAGAGAGAGAGAGAGAGTACAAGTGGGGAGGGCCAGAGATAGAGGGGGAGAGAGAGAACCCCAAGCACTCCACTGATAGTGCAGAGCCTGATGTGGGACTCAAACTGAGGAACTGTGAGATCATGACCTGAGCTGAAACAGAGAGTTGGAGGCTTAACCAACTGAGCTGCCCAGATGTCCCTTCATTTTTCAGGCAAAGAAAATGCAGGATAAATCCATACCTAGACATACCTGGAAGGAATTTTTCAAACTTCTATGACACTAAAAATAGCTGGTGTGCTTCTAGGTTTTAAAATGTATTAAATTACTTTTGAAAAAGCAGTTTTGGAAACAAAATGAAAACATAATATTCAAGAGGGAAATTTATGCATAGCTTATAGTAATAATTATATCCAAAAATGTCTTACCTTTATGGTATATAGAGAAGTGACTTTAAAAAAGGGTATAAAAATTTTATTGAATAGAAGACACTGTCGGCGTCCTAATGTTACCTTTCTGGCTTGATAGTCATATTTAGAAGAATAATCACCTACTCCAAAATAATAGCAAATCTATGAAAACTTCTATGAATAAGAGATATCTCTTGTGTAATTGAGTGCTCTCCTTTTATTGAAATCTCCACAATAATAGTGTAGATTGTTGAGTATCATGTGAATTTCTCCGTGAGTGAGATTTGGTGGTTTAGTCCTTTAAAAAATTTATTCATTTCATTTAGGTTGTCGAATTTATGGCCCTAGATTGCTGATAGTATTCCTCTGTCCTTTAAATATATCTAGGGTCTGTAGTGATGTCTCTTCATTTATTTCTGATATTTGTAATTTGTATTTTTTTTCTTTTTTCTTGGGCAATGTGGTGAGAAATGTATCAACTTTATTGAACTTTTCAAAGAGCCAATCTTCTGTTTGATTGCTTCTTTTTTTTCCTGTTCTCAATTTCATTGATTTCTTCTTTTATTTTTACCATCTTTTCTTTGCTTTTGGTAATTTGTCCTTCTGTATTTAGTTTTTTTTAAAGGAGGGAGCTTACATCATTCGTTTGAGATATGTTCTTTCCTCTACTGTAAGCATTAAATGCTGTAAACTTCCTTGTAAGAACTGCTTTACTTATATCATCAAATTTTTTATGTCTTTTCACTTTCATTCAATTCAAAATATTTTCTAACTTCCCTTGCGACTTTTGAAAGAATGATTATTGAGAAATATGGAGTTAGTTGTTTAAGTAAATACAGATTTTTCTAGACAGCTTTCTGTAATATATTTCTAGTTTAATTCCATGATAGCCACCACACAGAAACAAGAGAGACCCCTTTCAATTTGTGGGCTGGATGTTGAGGCTGATGATGTCACACATGAATTTGGAAGAAAATTTATTATTCTCAAAAGGAATTCATGGAAGGGTAGGTGAGGTGCAATTTGGCTTATAATGGCAAGAGTTTAGGGGGGTTTGTGGTGTGATTGCTTGGTTTGACTCTAGCTAAGGGGTAGAGCTGTGATGAGCAGGTTCATGTCCCAGGTTTGGGTACTTTGAACTTCCTATGGGCACCAAAGGGACTGACTGATTTTGTAAAATTAGTTTTCCCTTATATATGAAGGAAAAGGGGAATGGAAGTGCACTTCTTTTGCACTGCTAGTAACATGGGTGTTAGAACATTGTATATTGTTCCACAGCTCTTACATGCTCTACTCTGGTTTTTTCAACTTTCTTTTTTACTCTTTGTGTTTTATTGTGGATAATTTCCATTAGCATGTTTTCAAGTTCACTATTTCCTTGGCTTCGTGAGACATACTAATAAGTCCACTGATAACATTCTTCATCTTTGCTTCTATGAGTTCCATTTCAATTAGTTTTATTCCATTGGATCATATTATTTTTAGACCTCTTCATATATTAATCATAGATATTTTAAATTCCTTGTCCAGTAGTTCAAACATTGGGATCATATCTGAGTCTGGTTTTATATATTGCTTTGTCTCTTGACATTGTTTCATTTTTTCCCTTGATTGTTTGTCTGTCTTGTAATATTTGGTAGAAAGCTGAACATTTGTTTTAGGACAGTAGAAATGGAGATAATTAATTCTTATGGCTAAAAAAGGGCATATCTTTTTTATTTTTTAAAATATTTTTAATGTTTATTTTTGAGAGAGAGGCAGAGTGCAAGCAGGGGAAGGGCAGAGAGGGAGAGGGAGACACAAAAGCTGAAGCAGAATCCAGGCACGTGGGTGGCTTAGTTGGTTGAGCTTTTGACTTCAGCTCAGGTCATGATCTTGTCATCCATGAGTTTGGGCTGATTTATTTTCTTATCTTGGGAGATAAAACCAGTACAGAATAAGAGGTTTACAAAAGATTTATAGTTATCTAAATACTTTGGTAAAATGGCCTTCGTGAGAAAGTTTATATTTTTCAGGTTACATGTGGGGATCTCTTCTGCCAACAGCAACTTTGATACCCAGAATCATGTCTTTCTATATCAACTCCTTCAATGTCAAACATATATGACACACAGTGGTAAGACCTTGAACCCATGCACATGCTAGACAGAATCATTCCTCTAGCCCAAGTTAGAACTGGCATTTGACCCAACTGAACCAATCATTATCTCAGTCCCTGATATTTGGAATTGGATTGCTAGGATTCTCAGCTGATATGTGACTTTGGATGTGGGAGCGTATGTATCATATCTTTTAGAAGAAATAGGTAGGGTGGCTGGTTTATTAACAGACACCATTGTTTTCTTAAGTTCATTTAAAAGGAAATTTTCTGATGCTTTTAGAAAGCAAAAAGGAGATTTTACTAACGTGTTAATGTTTTTTGTCATAGCAGTCTAGGATTATAAATCAATGCTGCAACAGTAAACTATGAGACAATGTGTATGAAAAGAAAAAGAAATAGATTTTAACTGATGAAATGCTAAGAGGTTATTAAAAATAAGAGGGAGAGAAGTATGAAGGGAGAAAATCCTTTAAAAGAAAATGTAATAGATAACACAGAGGGCTATTATTATCCCAATTCTATTTGTCTAGCATCCTAAACCTCTTGATGGGCACATTTACTCTTAAAACTCTCAGGAAAAAACATTAAGATTATTTAAGTCTCTTCTTACTCCATTCACCTCTTCACATTTTAGAGGCTATAACAATTGGCCATGATTGAAATCTTTCTAGGTTACATGAACAATAACCAAAGACAATGACAATGCACATAATGGGCATAAAAGAAACATCATTGTTAAGTTTTCATGTGATTTGAATTGAGATGTTAATTCTAATCATCTGCTTTTATAAAAGGTTTGTTTGGATCATTTTTGTCTGTTTTTTTCTGCTCCCAATGAATGTTGTTTTCTTTTCATTACTGTGCATGTTTTATGGGTTGTGATTTATTTGTGTGTGTTAGATTTGATTTATTTCTGTGGTACTCCACAGTTTTTAAAATCTGATTTAAAAATGAGATTCAGAATATAAAATTTGTGCTCTGCATTGTCAATTCTCCCACCAATCTTTGACAACCTTCACCAAACAGAGGTCTAATGGTATTCATTATGCTCTGTTATCACATATAATTTGGTATCAGTCTTTTATTCCAGATGCAGAACAATTCTCATTCTTTATTATATATGTTATATTTTGCAGTTTCTATTCCTCATCATCAACATATAATAAGATGACTGGTTTGAGGCAATTAAAGGACAAAAATACTCCAGCTTTCTGAAATTATTTATGAACAGATAAGGAGATAAAAGACAAGTATGGAAGCCAAGGAACATTATTTGTTTTTAATGATCCAATGTTCTTTTTTTTTTTTTTTGTACCTTTAACTGGTGTAGTTATCTTTCTAGACAGCAATAAAGAAGTCACAAGAAAGGGGGAAATGAAATATGGAGTATCAAGTCCTCTTGATAAATTCATCAAAGATTAGGAGAGGGCAATCTCAAGAAAATTTGCATGTGAACAGAAACAGTTCTGTTAGATAGACAGTCATATATGTGTTTGTGTAAATCATGTGTGTATGGATAATTAATCCATGGGAAGACTAGAGTTGGAAAGATATTTCTGTTTTCTCAGATCTGTTTCAAGAAAAGAGAATCCTCCAGAAGTTTATGTCTCTGGTGAATGAAGAGATTTATGAGCCTAGGGTCTCACTGGCTCTAATTTCCTAATATTAGCAAAAGAGGCTGCAGGGGCGCCTGAGTGGCTCATTCGGTTAAGCATCCAACTTCGGCTCAGGTCATGATCTCATGGCTCATGGGTTCAAGCCCCGTGTCGGGCTCTGTGCTGACAGCTAGCTCAGAGCCTGGAGCCTGCTTCGGATTCTGTATCTCCCTCTCTCTCTGACCCTTCCCCGCGCACACTGCCTCTCTCTCTCTCTCAGAAATAAGTAAAAAAAAATTTAATTTTTTTTAAAAAGGCTGCAGAGCTAGGAGAGAATCCAGTTTCAGTCAGTTCATACTACAAGAAAACAGAATAGTGAAAACCAGTGAGAGTTCACATGCAAAAACACACATACACACTTCTTTTCTACCTGTATTTCCAGCTATCCTCTATATTTCTAGATTAAAAATGAGGACCCAAACCAGAAAAGACATTAAAAGAAAGGAAAACTATAGACTAGTAGCTCTCATGAATATAAATGCAAAAATCCTCAATAAAAGTTTAGCAATGTAACTCTAGCAAAGTATAAAATAATTATATGTTATGACAAAGTGGGATTTATTCCAGGTAAGCCAGGCTGACTCAACATTTGAAAATCAAGTAATTTAATTCTTCACATCAATTTGAAGAAACATCATATGTCCTATCAATAGATGCAGAAAAAGTATTTGACAAAATTCAAAATCCATTCAAGATAAAGAGTCTCAACAAACTTGGAATAAATGGGAACTTCCTAAACAAGACAAAGAAAATATACAAAAAAACCTATATCTAACAACATGCTTAGTGATGAAAATCCAGATCCTTTCTCCCAAAGATCTGAAATGATGCAACGAAATTCCTTCTCAACATTGCCATTCAACACTCTATTAAAAATCTAGCTAATTCAGTTAGACAAAAAAAGGAAATAAAGGTATATAGATTGAGAAGGAACAAATAAAATGGTCTTTTTATTTTTTAACAAATAGTATATTGTCAAATTATTTTCCACATAACACTCAGTGCTCATCCCCAAAGTGCCCTCCTCCATGCCCATCCTTCCTCCCCCCCACATCCATCAGTC
>NW_024082575.1:66462-149090 GCF_003009895.1 Hyaena hyaena | reverse complement strand
AAAAAAAAAAGGAATTGAGATATTTGTGAACCAATGGAAGTTTCTTTATAAGCCTTGGGAAAAAGTACCTTCTGCCCCCAATCAAAACAGCCTGGCATGCAGTCTAATTCATTATTTCTGAAATGTTCGTACAACTTCATAGGGCAGATGTGTTTACTTTGTTCCTCTTCTATATGAAGATTATAACAAAGCTTTCATTGAAGTAGAAAAGATTTTGATCTATTCTGGTTGCAGTTCAGAGAATTTGTGGCTTGCCTCAGTGAGAAGTAAACATGCCTGCATGATTATTTATGGATGTTTTGGCAACGTGGATGAAATTAATCTACTTTTTAATGAGTTAGAGGTCAGTGGTTAGATAAATATACGTTATACCTAAGTTTACACAGTCACAATTTTAGTAAACAGTTCGAATTCCTTTCCCTCAAATAAAGAAAAAAGGTTTTAATGTTTTTATTCATTTTTGAGAGGCAGAGAGAGAGAGAGAGAGCACAAGCAGGAGAGGGGCAGAGAGAGAGGGAGACACAATCTGAAGCAGGCTCCAGGCTCCAGGGTTATTAGCACAGAACCAGATGTGGGACTCGAACCCACCAAAAGCAAGATCATGACCAGAGTTGAAGTCGGATGCTTAACTGACTGAGCCACCCAAGTATCCCCACTTCAATTTTTTAAATAGCTTAAAAAATATCTTTTATGAATCTTGTAAGATTATGATATTGATACATATATATGCTATAAAAATCTGTACAATTTGAAGCTGAATTAACTAATTTAAAATCAAACACAATTTCATCATCTCACACTCTCACACTGTAAACAAATTGGTGTGTGTGTGTGTATATAATTCCTTTTAACATAGAAAAATATTTAATTTTCTCTTAAATATTGCAACCAAACCACATATATGTATTTGTAATATATAAAGAATAATTTATAAGAATGCTCGCATTATTTATTTTGTTCTTAATGTTTAATATTATTCTCATGTGATTTTAATAGCTGTTCAGCATTCTGCCAAATAGATTTACTATATACTCTATTTAAATGAATCAATTTTAATCATCATTAAAGTTACTCTAATTTTGATACTAGAAGTTACTTAGAGATAAACATTCATATGCATAAGTATTTATTTATGATTATTATCACAAAAATATATTTTAAGATATTGAAGATTTAGGCAAAGAGTATGTGTACATACATTTTGAAGTTTTGCTGTGGAGTGCCAAATTTGGTCTCCAAAAATAGTGTAATAATTTAGAGTCTAAATAGTAGTGCATACCAACATTGATGACTTTTTATACTCTTCCCTTGACATGGAGTAAGTGAGCAATGACAAGAACAGAGAGTTTGACAGTCACCAGTCAGGATGACCACCATTGTAGTATTTGATGCTTAGTTATATTTGAGTGCCTCCTCACTGACTGGAAATGTATTTATCTGTTTGAAGTATCTTACTAAATGAAGTTAGTAATTTTTTCCAAACATGTTGCTCTCTTTGACAATGAGTAGGTAGATGAAAACTATTTTTTTTAACATTTATTTATTTTTGAGAGACAGAGAGAGACAGATTTTGAGCGAGGAAGGGGCAGAGAGCAAGGGAGACAGAATCTGAAGCAGACTCCAGGCTCTGAACTGTCAGCACAGAGCCTGATGAGGGGCTCGAACTCACAGACCACAAGATCATGGCCTGAGCTGAAGTCAGAAGCTTAACCAACTGAGCCAACCTGGTACCCTAGATGAATACTATTACTTAGAGACCAGTCTATAAAATTAGCCTTTTATGCTGTTTCCGTTAGGAGGGTGATGGTTGTCATTACAAATATTTTAGGTTTTTTTTTCTCATTTACAAAGGTAGTCCTTACTAATTTCAAAAAATAAAGGTAGAAAGAATTTTTATGTTTTCCTCCTTTTAGATAAGATTATAATTTTATAGTAACTATAGAATTGCATCCTGATATTTTAGGTTTTAATTATAAAGCATGCTTTTCTCATAATGCTACATAACTTTGAAAAACAGTTCTTTAGAAGATTAATATTTAATTGGCTGCAGATAGTTAACCTGTATTATTCAGTGTTTAATTCAATGGCAATTTGTTGTAGTTATATCTGTCACTATCCAAAAAGTTAGCTTATATTATGGATCCTTTATTTAGTTTTGATTAAAAGAAGTGGAATTCTTGCATCAAAACTAAAATATTTGTAAACTCATATATATGTATACATACACATAAACTCATATATATACACACATATATGTATATATATATGGTATTTACTCCTAGATTACTTTCAACATGAATATGTGATAACAGAATTCTCGACTTTCATAAGCTACCTTAAAGAAAATATGAATAAAAATAACTGGTTTTTCTAAAAATCTATATAAAGTAGTTACTCTTTAGAGTAGAATACGCATTATGCAGTATTAATATCAGTTTATGTGGTTCCTGAGTCAAACAGTGATGCAAAACTTCTTTACCTCAGACCATTGAACTTATGATTGCTTCGGAAGTTTCGTCCTACATCTCTCTCGATAGCAATCCTTATATAGACCTTTAACTTCTGAACAGCCATATCTGGAATTCTGATATCCTGCATTTCCTGTAATGTGGGCTGCAGTTAAGCAAAAAGGCTTTTTGTCAAAGACATTGCTACCTTTTTTCCCTTAGATATGGGGTAAGCAGAGTTTCAATCATGTGAAGTGGTTCAGTTTCACAAACGTAAGGAACCACCTTGTCATCTTGTGAAATCGTGTTAAATGAAAAATTACATGTGTTGGTGAATCTATTCTCTTTCTCTGTGCAGCAATACAAAGTTTTGCTCATGAGAGCTGATGACTTCACTTGAAACAGTTTTAAATGCCATGATTCATTACAAAAACTGGAGAAAATGGCATGCCCCCAATTCACAGTTCTATCACCTAATCAACCCAATAAATTTTTTTCATTAAATTTCACTGCTGTGTCTGATTAGGACATTGTCTGAAAACAATTAGCTCACCTCATGTGATAAATAGTAAATTAAAGCATGCTATTTTAAGCACTATTTCACTTATTTAGATGCTGTAGAAATGAAACAGAATTTAATATAAGAAATTTGAATGAACAGTGTGTAATCAGGTAAAAAGCACATATATTATCAAATTTACACTGATACCAATCTTCCGAAATTTTAAATATAAATACAAGATTAATATTTAAACTTTTCTGCGTAAGAGAAAATATATACCAGTTTGAGGAGAGGTATCTGATTTCTAGTGGTTCAGTATCTAATGGTGTCTGATACCTTGTTCTCAAATTTTATTTGGCAATTAAAACACTTTATCTGCATCCTAGATTTCCATCCCTCTAGTGAATGAAAATAATTAGTTGTATTGCCATTTATTCTAAAATTAATAGTGAAATATGAGTTTAATTTAAAGTACATTGCCATGGTGCCTTTGTCAAAAGTCCACTATGCTTTCATATTCATAATTGTGTTTTGTATTCTACCAAGTTAATATAATAGAGACCATGGTTGCATGGAAAGAATTATTACTGTGCAGCAAGAATGTTTCTTCTTTCTTCTTTGTTCAATTATCTTAGCTGTGATTGTCTTTGGAAAGTGGACTGAAAACTGAGATACAGACACCTCCTCAAGAAGATTACTCAAGTTCCTTGATATTTATTTTGAATGTGCTGTATGACCATCTACCATATTTTGATTTGTGTTAGGATTATTTACCTACATTCCAGATCAAATGAAATATGCTTGCTGATGTGATATAATCTGATAGGCATTAGAGGAAAATAATTGAGTCCTACAAATATAACTGTAGGACTATAAAAGATAGGCTATGCTATTATATGTGAAATGAGGTTTCACTTATTCCTCAGCCAAGATTTGACCTGGTATGTATCAGGGCAACCTTTGCTTGACATAAAGCAAGAAGGACAATTACAGATGCTTGAGGTGAAATCTAAAGGTTGTGAGGTTGTTGTTAAGGCTTCCATCAAGAAAATGTTTGCTCCTAAATTAGAAGCATAATATTTTTATGCTGGATGCATCATTCAAATGAATAATGTGTAATTTTTAATATTGTGTCCTCTGTGTTCAGACATTGTCTCAAAGCATTGGATTTTTACTCATAATAACATTTATCTTTTATTTTTATTTTTAAAATATTTTTTAAGTTTATTAATTTGAGCGAGTGAGAGAGAGAGAGAGGGAGAGAGAGTAGGAGAGGGGCAGAGAGAGAGGGAGAATCCCAGACAGGCTCTACACTGTCAGTGCAGAGCCCCATGCAGGGCTCGAACTCTCAAACCATGAGATCATAACCCAAGCTGAAATCAAGAGTCAAAACACTTAACCAATTGAGCCAGCCAGGCTCCCCACTTATGATCACTCTTAATGTGGACACTCTTCTATCCTTAAACATATACCTAGAAACAACAAAATTTCCTGAAAAAATAGAGAAAATATAATTGACCTAGAAATCTTGAGACCAATGCATCTCTGGATATTACAAATAATAGAGCACAAATTCTGTACCTTTTCAATGTTCTGAGATGTTGTTCATCTTAAAATTGGGCACCAAAGATGCACTAAAACCTTAAGCTCTTAGTATTCTGATCTTGGCTCATTCAAAGCAAGGCCTGATAATGAGTAAGGTAAACCATTTACTGGGATGTTGACATGTGGGAATTTGGCAATTAAATATGTGACTTCAGAACTCCACGCAAGCCTTTGGGCTGTGCCTATCTCAAATCACAGAAATCTGGTTTCAACTTTGCATTTAGAGTTTTATTCAGAAAATACTTATTAGTGCTATAATGTGCCAGATGGTACACACAAAAAAAGTTATAATAAAGAAGTCATAGTCTTGGGGTACCTGGTTGGCTCACTTGGTTAATTATTCTACTCTTGGATTTTGGCTCAGGTCATGATCTCACAGTTTGTGAGGTCAAGCCCTGCATTAGACTCTGCACTGACAACTCAAAGCCTGCTTGGGATTCTCTTTCTCCTTTCTCTCTGGCCCTCCCCTACTCATGCTTTTTCTCACTCGCTCTTTCAAAAATAAATGAAGTTTTAAAAAAAGGTACAAGTAATGCAAAGGAGGCGTAATTGCAGATTTAAACTGTATTTTAAAATACTATTAACTTTATGCCGACAAATTTGAAAACTTGAGTGAAGTAAATTCTAGGAAAAATATCTGATTTAAGAAACAAGCAATGTGATTGTCTCATAATATTAAGGAAATGGAACAGTGTTTTAAAAGTGTTTTCAGGGGTGTCTGGGTGACTCAGTATGTTAAACATCCAACTTTGGCTCAGATCATGATCTCACAGTTTGTGAGTTCGAGCCCCATGTCAGGCTCTGTGGTGACAGCTCAGAGCCTGGACCCTGCTTTGCATTCTGTGTCTCTCTCTATTACTTCCCCACTTACACTCTGTATCTCTCTTTCTCTCTCTCAAAAATAAATAACCATTAAAAAAATTAAACAGTGTTTTCACATCAGGTACAGGTGGTTTTTAAGGATGGGCTCTACCAAATACTCAAGAAGCATGCACTTAAATTGTATAAAAATACATTCAAAAAAGAGAAAAAGATGGAATATTTTTGATACATTTAATGATACAGGTATTACCTTGTAACCAAAATGAAAGGGAGACAATACGAGAAAGGACAGTTACAGGTCACTTAAGAACTCCTAAATCAAATAGAAGCAAACTGAATTCTTCAATGGATTTAAAAAAATACTGCTATTTTTCACAAGGGAAGGCTGTCTGCTTAAATTTTAAATATCTATGATATAATTCACTACATTTTCATCTACAGGGGATATAATCATCTTAATAGATGCAGAAACAGTCTCCAATAAATTCCACAAATCCATATTCAAAAACCTTAGAAATTTAGGAACCAAGACAATTTCTTTATGCTGATAAAGGCATTCGCCAAAAGCTTAGGTTATATAGCATAGTCTACAGTGGAACATTAGGTACACTCCTTTTAAAATTCAGCATTGAAACTTTGTAAATTGACAGATGGTAAGTAGACATAACCTGGGGATTACTCCTTAATGTGTAAAATATTGAATTACTATGATATACACTTGAAATTATAAGATAGTTTATGTCAATAA
This sequence comes from Hyaena hyaena, assembly GCF_003009895.1. Lineage (NCBI taxonomy): Eukaryota > Metazoa > Chordata > Mammalia > Carnivora > Hyaenidae > Hyaena > Hyaena hyaena. The sequence goes on along the minus strand of NW_024082575.1, from coordinate 142,966 downwards.
GCTTAAATAAAAATAAAGCAGAAATAAATAAAGTTTTAAAAAATAAAAGTTAGCATTGAGACAAGAAATCAAAGTGAAGTAACTTTGCACAAAACTGAATAGGATTTTTTTTAAATACCACCTAAGAAAGAAAGACAAAAGCTTTACTGAACTATCTCTTGGAATACTGTTAGTGAAAGGAAAGGTAGAAACTAGAAACTGGTGATAGAAATTAAAGACCATGAAGGAAAAAATATATATCTACATATATATTATCTATATATAATATATATACTCAGCTGTATATATAGCTATATATGTCATATATACACCATATATATCATATATATATATAACATGTATGCCATATATATATATATATATCCATATATCTATATCTACATGTTATAGATAGATATATAGGTATATAAGTTGTCAGAAAACATACATCTCCTAATGGTGCTTTCTTAGGGTGCTTCTTGAGAAACAAGTTCTTAGGGTACTAGAGATAGTATTCGTTAGGGACATAGCTCCTTAGGGTACTAGTAATAGAAGTTAAGTGGGTCACCTAATCTTTCACCACTCTTAGGCATGTATATCTTAGAAAATCCAAGATTTTAATAAAGAAGAAAATATGGCTGGCATTAGACATGCAGTTGCTATATGAGGTAAACAGAAAGTGAGAATAAGAAATATTTAATAAAGATACCCCTCCCCCAAAATCAACTGAAACAGAAAGATCCAGTAGGATGATACTCTCCAAAGTATTATTAAATATCACTCAATAAGCACTTGTAGATATGAAATTATCAAATGTGAAATTCAAAAAAAGTATAGAGAAAAGTTGTAAACCAAAAAGTAACAGCTTTCAGGAAGAATATTGAAAAAACAGTACAAACTCATAAGAAATTAATGGAAAGATGACCAAAGGTAAATAGATATTGCCAAAAATATACCAGTAGTTATCAGGAAGAGACATGAATACAAATAAATAAATGAAATAAAGTAGAGAGGATCAAAATTATTGAAGACATGGAAATAATAGATAACTGATATTTAACTGGGTTTCTTAAAGGAGAAAAGCAGAACAGTGGAAGAGAGGCAACCATAATCCAGGGGCACCTGTGTGGCTCAGTTAAGCGTCCAGCTTCAGCTCAGGTCATGAACTTGGGGTGCATGAGTCTGAGTCCTGCATTGGGCTCTGTGCCAACAGCTCGTAGCCTAGAGCCTGCTTCAGATTCTGTGTCTCTTTCTTCCTCTGTTCTTCCCCTGCCTGCACTCTGTCTCTCTGTCTCTCAAAGATAAAGATTAAAAAATATTGTAAAACCATAATCCAACAACAAATCAAAACAACAGAAATGGTCAAGAAACAAAAGATAACTGTGGGGGAATAAGAACATTTTAATGTTATTAACATAATGATAACATGTAAAACTAAAATCCTAGGACTGGATTTCAAAACATTAAAAAAAACTAAAAGACTGCCTACAAAAAAACCTCATTAAACATGACACCCATAATAAATACGTGAAATATGATGTAGGTTTTTAAAATGTAACCGTCATACCCAATAAATGTAATTTAGCTTAATTTATGTACACATTTAAAACAAAAGGATTTAAATCCTAATGCTAGACAGGAAATCTTTCATCTTGCAAAGCATTAGGAAGACCAAAAGAAGATACTTATAATGTTCAAGGGTGCAAATCACAAAGAAAATATAATAGTTAAAAATGTTTCCATGTTGGGGCTCCTGGGTGGCTCAGTTGGGTAAGCCTTCAACACTGGCTCAGGTCATGATCTCACAGTTTGTGGGTTTGAGCTGTGTTTCAGGTTCTGTGCTGACAGCTCGGAGCCTGGAGCCTGCTCTGGATTCTGTGTCTTCCTCTCTCTCTGCCCCTTCCCTACTTGTGGTCTCTCTCTCTCCGTCTCTCCTCCTCTCTCTCTGTCTCAAAAATAAATAAATGTTAAATTTTTAAAAATGTATCCATGTCTTGGATAGTATAGTCACCACATTCATAAAGTAGATATGCACAAAAAGTACTTGATATGTGGAAAACTTCTTGTACCTTCCTTAGTCCCAAGTGAATTGTTGACGTTTATACACACACACACACACACACACACACACACACACACACGTGAAATATAAAATATGTTGTATTATTTTATTTTTTATTATAATATTAACTATATTTTTTTTAATTTTTTTTAATGTTTTATTTATTTCTAGGAGAGAGAGAGACAGCGTGAGCAGGGGAGGGTCAGAGAGAGAGGGAGTCACAGACTGAAACAGGCTCCAGACTCTGAGCTGGCAGTCAGCACAGAGCCCGTCGCGGGGCTCGAACCCACGAACCGCGAGATCATGACCTAAGTGAAAGTCGGACGCTTAACCGACTAAGCCACCCAGGCGCCCCAATATTAACTATATTATTATATGTAATATGTATTTTATTTTATATGTAATATGTATTTTATTTTATAAATACAAATATATAACTATGTGTATAACTTTGAACACATTCAAATAAGGAAGAAATCCTTCTCCAGTGTATAAGCAACACTGACAAAAGTTGAACACACATGTTATTTTAAAAGCTCAATAAGTTCTATAAATTAGAAATTACATGAAAGCATGCTATGATTACAATGTAATATACCTAGAAATCAAGAATATATTTCTAACAAGTTTTCTGGCTGGAAACATTTTTAAAGTAAATCCAATTAAATGACTCCTTGAAAAGTTCAAATTTGCAAAATTTACATAATAGTAATAATAAGAATCTTTCAGAATCATATGTCAGAAAAAATCATAGCTCTACAAACCTATAAAAACTAAAATGGAAGAATGAAATTAAATGAATTTAATTTCTAACTCAAATAGCTAGCAAATTATCAGCAAAATCCATCATAAATCAAAGATGAAAATAAATTTGATGCAGAAATGAGGTACATTATACAGTATTAAGAAAAATGTAGAATAAATTTTTAAAAAGTAATACTTTCTCTTTGAACATGCACACACACACACACACACACACACACACACAAATACAAGCTGGCCCAATCAAGGGAAAAGGAGAAAGGAAACACATGTAATTGGAAATGGGTGGTGAGAAATAACAGAAGACATTTGAATATATCCTGGGAGAGTATTTTATAGAATTCTATGTCAACTAATTTGAAAATTTAGATGAAATTTCATGAGGAAATACTTTTAACCAAAACTGCCCCAAGTGAGACAGACAGCTTACAATGACTAATGATAGAGAAGAAATAATAATGTCATCAAAGAACTGCCCCACATAGGAGCATCAGGGCCCACATGATTTTATGAGAATCTTACCAGACATTCAAGTGTAATGCCAACACAATTCGAGGTGTTCTTCAGCATGGGCTTTAATTGCTAAAAAAAGCCTTTTACAAAATTTAATACCAATTTTTGGTTTGAAAAAAATTAAAATGGAGCCTAGGTGGCTCAGTCAGTTAAGTGTCCAACTTTGGCTCTGGTCATGATGTAACGGTTCATTAGTTCAAGCCCTACATTGGGCTTTCTGCTGACAGTGCAGAGCTTGTTTGGGCTTCTCTCTGCCCCCTCTCTCTGCCCCTCACTTCCCCCTCCCTCTTTCTCTCTGAAATAAGTACACATAAAAAAAAAAAAAAAAAAACAGCAGGAATTGGAGGATAAATTCTTAACATGATAAAACCTATGTGCTTCAGTTCATAATCCAATAGAGCGGCACTCCCATTGAGCTCCGGAGGAAGGAAGGATGCACAGTATCTCCACATTTTTTTTTGGAGGTATTTGTTTAAATCAGATGAAAATAAACAACTGGCCATAAGATTTGGAAAAGTACTCAGTGAGATAGTAGGATAGATACCTTGCATATGGAAATAAACAGTATTCTTATATGCTAACAATAACCATTTAGAAAGTATATGGAAAAGATGCCATTCACAATACCAACAAAATAGAAAATACTTAGGAACATATGAAAATGAAATATATATAAAATATATAAATGTGCAAAATGTACAAAACCTGTTTGAGGGCAAGGTTAAAACATTCCTGAAAGGCATAATGTAGACTTGAACAAAATATCTCTGTTCTAGGAAAATATCCCATCCCAACAAATGGGATAAAATTAAGATAATAAAGAGGTCAGTATTAATTATAAATTTTATATTATCCCAATAAGAAATTCTAACAAGTTTTTATATGTGTGAATGAGATATGCTTATTTTTAAGTTCATTTAGAAAAAGAAGTTTGTAGTAATATATGAGGAAATGCCAAAAAAATAGAAGAGGTGAACTGTAAATAATATGAATTTTAAAAAATCTATAACTAAAAATGTGTGGTTTTAGGACATGAATTAATAGAGACTAAAGGAACATAATATACAGTACAGAAAAAGACTTAGACACATATGGAAATTTAGTATATAATAGAGATGGTAATTAAAAGTGCTGGAAAATGAGTTTTTAAAAAAATAGTTTTGGAAAAACTGAATATCATTAGGGAAAATATAAAAGTAGTTATGTACTACCACCATAATCCTAAAATGATCAGAAATCTAACTTTACACGTAACCAGGAGAACACATAATAAATTATTTGTAATCTTAGTTTGAAGAAAGCCTTTATACTATGCACCAATATACTATGCACTATGGAGACAATATAAGAATATGATGGTAAATTTGATTACATAAAGATTAGAAAAATATTTTTAGTCTTTCCTCCATTTTGAATTTATTTTTGTATATGGTCTAAGAAAGTAGTCTAGCTTCATTTTTCTGCATGTTGCTGTCCAGTTCTCCCAGCACCATTTGCTAAGGAGGTGGTCTTTTTCCACTGGATACTCTTTCCCACTTTGTCGAAGATTAGTTGACCATACATTTGTGGTTCCAATTCTAGGTTCTCTAGCCTATTCCATTGGTCCATGTGTCTGTTTTTGTCCCAGTACCATATGTCTTGATGATTACAGGTTTGTAGTACAAGCTAAAGTCCAGGATTGTGATGCCTCCCGCTTTGGTTTTCTTTTTCAACATTACTTTGGCTATTCAGGGTCTTTTGTGGTTCCATACAAATTTTAGGATTGTTTGTTCTAGCTCTGAGACGAATGCTGGTGCTATTTTATTTGGGATTGCATTGAATCTGTAGATGGCTTTGGGTACTATGACATTTCAACATTATTTCTTCTTCCAACCTATGAGCATGAAATGTTTTTCCATTTCTTTGTATCGTTTTTAATTTCTTTCATACGCTTTCTACAGTTTTCAGCATATAGATCTTTTACCTCTTTGGTTAGTTTATTCCGAGGTATTTTATGTTTTTTTGTGCAATTGTGAATGGGATCAGTTTCTTGATTTCTCTTTCTGTTGCTTCATTGTTGCTGTATAGAAATGCAACCGATTTCTATACATTGATTTTATATCCTGCTACTTTGCTGAATTCAAAGACCTAAATGTGAGACAGGAAACCATCAAAATCCTAGAGGAGAAAAAGGCAAAAACCTCTTTGACCTTGGCCACAGCAACTTCTTACTTGACATGTCTCCAAAGACAAGGGAAATAAGAGCAAAAATGAACTACTGAGAGCTCATCAAAATACAAAGTCTCTGCATAGCAAAGGAAACAATCAACAAAACTAAAAGGGAACCAACAAAATAGGATAAGATACTTGCAAATGACATATCGGATAAAGGGTTAGTATCTAAAATATATAAAGAACTTACCAAACTCAGCACCCAAAACCAAATAATCCAGTGAAGAAATGGGCAGATGGTATACACATTTTTCCAAAAAGACATCCAAGTGGCTAACAGACACAAGAAAGGATGCCCAACATCGCTCATCATCAGAGAAATATCAAAAACACACTGAGATACCATATCACTTGAATCAGCGTGGCTAAAATTAAGAACTCAGGAAACAACAGACGTTGGTGAGGATGTGAAGAAAGGGGAACCCTCCTGCACTGTTGGTAGGAATCCAATCTGGTGCAGCCACTCTGGAAAACAGTGTGGAGCTTCCTCAAAAAATTTAAAAAAGAATTACAATAGCACTACTATGAATTTATCCAAAGGAAACAGGAGTGCTGATTCATAGGGGCACATGTACCCCAATGTTTATAGCAGCACTTTCAACAGTAGCCAAATCATTGAAAGAGCCCAAATGTCCATCAACTGATGAATGGATAAAGAAGATGTGCTGTTGATATACAATAGGATACTACTTGGCAATGAAAAGGAACAAAATCTTGCCAATTGCAATGACATGGATGGAACTGGAGGGTATCATGCAAAGTTAAATAAATTGGTCAGAGAAAGATATGTTTTCACTCATATGTGGAATTTGAGAAACTTAACAGAAGACCATGGGGGAAGGGGTGGAAAAAATAGTTACAAACAGAGAGGGAGGTAAACCATAAAAGACTCTTAAAATACAGAGAACAAACTAAGGGTTGATGGGAGTTGAGGGGCAGGGAGATGAGGGGACAGGGAAAATGGTGATGGGCATTGAGGAGGACACTTGTTAGGATGAGCACTGGGTGTTGTATATAAGTTATGAATCACGGATCTACTCCCAAAGCCAAGAGAGACTACACTGTATACACTGTGTTAGCTAACTTGACAATAAACTATATAATATATATTGGGAGAAATAGTGCCATAACCAATGTCAAGATAAAATGACAATCCAGAAGAACGTAATTGCAGTTTATAGCTTACATAATGGATATAAAGACATAAGGAACGCTTGAAAAATAGACCAATACACAAAAGAAATCTGATAGATAATATAAACATTAGCAGAGTCTGATAATGACTGACTTATTTATAATTATGCAAATGACACATTATATATGTTCTGTTATACATATAGGCATATATATGATGCTGAACTTTTTCCTAAGAGAAATGCAAAATGAAACAGCAGTATACCTGTCATAAGTTGGGTTTCACAGGAAGCCAACTGAAAAGAAGATTAGCCTGCATGACTATTATTAGACAAGACATCAATAATTTTGAAAAGTAACACAAGGAGGCAAAATTGGGCAGAAAAATTTGAGCTTCAGGGCCATCTGAATGACAGCCTCCACTGATGCCACAAAGTGTTCTACACGAGGTGGCTCTCAGAGAAGTCCCAAGAGGGTTGTGCTTGGGTCCTCCAGTAATAATCAGGCTGTCCTTGGATGGGGACTGCCCTTGAAAAGAGGTCTGATCTTAGGTGAGACTGTTTTCTTCACTCCAGGAAACCCTCAAAGAAGACTGACAGCTGAGCACGTCCTTCCCACGGTACTTCTATCTGCTTCCAAGGTCCTTCCTTCCAGAACCCTGTTCCAATTGGCATATCCTAGTGTCTACTACACCACAATTTCTCTCCCATCTAATTGGCAAAAATTCAAACACGGAACAACATATTCTGCAACATGCCCATGAGAAAATAAGTGCGTTATACATTGCTGGTAGATGTGTAAAATGATACTTCCCTTCTAAAGCAACATATCCTGACACTATTTCCCGACACATTAAACCACAAGGATATACAGAGTTAACCATTGTGGCATTATTTGAGATGTGCATCTTGGGAGGCTCATTATAGTATAGCCACACAACAGTGAACTATACAAGAATAAAAAGGATGGAAGAAGATCTGTTATGAGAGAACATGTCCCATATTCGCTATTTTATCTCTAACTTACATGTGTATGTGTAACTGGGTTTACATTCATGGTTATAAAATGTTAATGTTTTAGTTATAAAGAGTCTCCCCCAGAAAAGGATAAACAAGAACCTAATAAATAACCTTTTCTATACGTGGTGAGAATGGCATGAAACCAAGACATCTTGCAGGCGTGCATACACACACACACGCACACACTACATATATATGAACTACCTACACAGTCTTTAATGAATATTGGGATGCCTGGGTGAGCCAGTCAGTTAAGCGTCCCACTTCAGCTCAAGTCACCATGATCTCATGGTGAGTTCGAATCCAACAGCAGGCTCTTTGCTCAAAGTGCAGAGCCTGCTTCAGATCCTCTCTCTCCTTCTCTCTCTGCCCTTCCCCTGCTCATAGTCTTGCATTCTCTCTCAAAAATAAAATAAGCACTAAAAAAAATAAAAAGAATATTAAATAGAAAGATGAGGACACCAAAGGTATGTTGGAATACTAAGAGAAGCAAATACACCTGCATGTAAATCAAACTGATGCCAATTTTACTTAAAGAGAATAAACATATGAAGTAAACAGTTAATGGAGAAAAAGATACTCACATAATGTGCAAGTATCATCCCACTTTTAATTAAAAGGCAAAATGTATTTTTACAATGACTATATCTCACAGTTACCATGTAAACATACTGTCATGAGTGGGAAGACGTGTAATGGTATTCCTTTTTTTTAAATTTTTTAAATGTTTTATTTATGTCTGGGAGAGAGAGAGACAGCATGAACAGGGTAGGGTCAGAGAGAGGGAGATACAGAATCTGAAGCAGGTTCCAGGCTCTGAGCTTGCTGTCAGCACCAAGCCCAATGCAAGATTAGAACCCACAAACCGTGAGATCATGACCTGAGCCAAAGTCAGACGCCTAACCGACTGAGCCACCCACGTGCCCTGGTATTCTTCTTAATATGAAGCAGAAGAGGTATCCAATATTACCTGTGTAATATTCTTGCCAAAAATATTTAGCCCAAATTAAAGCATAAGAAAACAATCAGATAAATAAAAAATGCTGGACATTCTATAAGACCGCTCACTGGACCAAGAGTCTAAATAATGGTCAGTATTAAATCAAAAAAGATAAATGTTTTTCTTTAAGAGAGATAAAAGAGATGACAATCCAACATATATAAACATTGAGACATCTATTTTATCTAAATATAGAAATGTACATATTTACATATCTAAACATAAAACACTTTGTGGGGGGGGGGCTGTTGTGGAAATTTGGGTATAGACTATATTTAGATGATATTGATGTAAATATTCATAGGTGTGTATGTGATTTGCTTACATGTGGAAATAATAATCTTGAGAGATGTATATTGAAGTATTTAGGCAAAAATATCCTTATGTTTGCAACTTACTTTTAAATGATTCAGCAGACATCAAAAGAAGGAGGGCAAATATTCAACAGGTTGATAAAGCATGGTGAATCTAGGTAACGATCTCATGGGTGTTCATGTAGTATCATTCAGCCTTTCTGTAGGTTTGAACATTTTCTCAATTAAAAAGAAAACAAATATGGTACAATTTCATACATGGTAGCTTGAACAAAAAATAATCTGATGAATTAACTGCCAGTAAGGAAGTGGAGAAGATGAGGAGCGATGGAAATTCACGTTGCTGGTAGACTGTAAGTAGGGACAGCTTTGGGAGATACTTTGTCATGATCTAGTCAAGTAGAAGACATGTTTACTAATGACCAATCCTACTTCTTGGTGTTTGTCTCAAGAAAATCCTGCCATGTGCATTAGGAGACCTTAATAGAATTGTTTATAGGCAACTTGTTTTTCAGAACAAAAGTTTGGAAATGCTCAAATGCCAATAAAACAAATTATGCTATATTCATACAAAATATGACATAGCAGTGGAAACAAACTATGGCTGTAAAAACAACATAATCTCAGAAATAAATTCCTGTGTGAAATTAGCAAACTGTAACAATGATGCAATGCTGTAGAGGTTAAAAGTATATAATAGCATTTATTTAGAATAAAATTTGTTCTGAAATGTTTCATTTAAAGCTGTCCAAACTACAGTCCCCGGTCATTTAGATGAGTGGTACCAACCTGTGTCAACGTGTTGCACAGCCAGTCCTCACCTAGAAGTGTCTTCTAATGGTTTTCCTACAGTAACAGAGAAAAGACACTCTCCTACCCAGATCGATGTTTACATGAATGTGTGTGCATCCTTGAGATTAAAAACAAGAAACTGAGTGTTAGCCTAGAATTGCAGAATTAAAAGTGACACAGGCAGTTGGTATTTTTGTGTTGACCAGAGAAATGCTGTTTAAATTAAAAAAAAAAAAAAAGAAGAAAATCAATACTTTCTATTTCTTTGCAGAGTAAAAGTGAGCAAATTACCGTGCGGCATCTGACATCAGGAAACTGGGAAGTGATAAAGATCTTGGCATACGATGAAACTACTCAAAAAATGTGAGCATTTTTGGTTCTCTAGTCAGGTTGGAAGTCATGGTTGTCAAACGCAATCTTTTCTGCCAGATTTATGTATTGCTTCCTGTGGTCCTAGTCCAGACAGCATGGCCTTGGAAAGAGCAATGTTTTCTTTAAAAACTCTACCTACTCTTCACCCAGATAGACACTCTCACAGTCACATTTACACAGATACATACACACACACTCAGACTAAGAGAGATCACAGAGAAGTGTGATATATTTTAAGAAAAATTGATGTGTTTCCCAAATGGATCAGAGTCCTGTGGTTGAATAAGAGGCAAGAGCTTGGAAATTGAAGGGAAAACTCAGCATGGCAAAACCTAATCTGTGCCTGACGTGTGTGTTGTTTTCTTTCCCTGGGCAGTTACTTTCTGAGCACTGAGTCTTCTCCCAGAGGGAGGCAGCTGTACAGGTAAGCAAGGTGCAGAAACTTCATTGCACAGGTAGATTTCTCAATGACCGTCTTCACAGCTTAATGATAGGATAGAAAAATCTGCAGTTTCATTTTTGACATGATGCAACCTCACACTCTTGGTCCAGTCTCTCATCTCTGGACCTTCGCAAGCCTGAAGGTTTGGACCTGAAGTGAAGACTGTCTAGCTTTCCTTTTTATTTTTTTTTCCTCACTTGCTTTTACATTTACAGTCTCAAAGTATCTTTTTTTAAGGCTTGCTTTTCTCAACTACTTACCTCCCGGGAATTCACATATTTTCCTCATTGGACTTTTCTTCTGCTAAGCCTCCTTTTGAATTTTTGGTGCATTTATATTGTACACTAGTAATTTATTCCCAAACAAAATAAAACCATTGTGAACACTTAGAAGAGTATATCAGGAGGATGTTTTCCTCTCCTGCCCCCATAGTGTTTAAAACCTAGTAAGATCATTATTTAAGCCAGGAACACTCATTGCTTACTAAAATAAAGCATTAGATGGGTAATGTTTTCATCTGTCCAATTTTCCCAGATGGAAAGTTATATTCATAAAAGATACTTAAGGTCATACCTATTTAGTATTAAAATGTCTCCTCACTTAGAAGGCTTTCACCAGGACCTCATAAGAATGACTTTTATTTTTGTCTGTCAAGCAACTTATTAATTCTAGACTTTATATACACTTTCTAATTTCCATTTCGCAGATTCATTTTTAAAGTGTCAAAACTGCCATGGTGTATTCTCAGTGGAAATTCATCATGTTTGAAGAAGTGTCACCCGATTCTAACCCACTTGCCTAGACTTTCCCTTGGGAGTAAAAATGCATGTTCAAAGCACCCTAAACTCCCTCTAATTCACTACACACTTTTATTTATGCATAAATTGCTTTCATTTGAAGCAAATGTCTCTTTTTATCACCTCTCCCAATATGTGATTTTTATATTCTTTGTGTTATGGGGTTTTATTTTGTTTTTCTCTTATTTTTTTTAAAAAATTTTTAAATGTTTTATTCATTTCTGAGAGACAGCATGAGTAGGGGAGGGTCAAAGAGAGAGAGGGAGACACAGAATCTGAAGCAGGTTCCAGGCTCTGAGCTAGCTGTCAGCACAGAGCCCAACACAGGGCTCGAATCCACAAACCATGAGATCATGACCTGAGCCAAAGTTGGACGCTTAATTGACTGAGCCACCCAGGCGCCCGTTTTGTTTTTCTCTTAGAGTCCAAAACCCATATTCTCAATTCTAATGACTTCCAAAGGAAGAACAGCTCTTTATTTAGAGAGACTGATTCTAGTTTTGGTTTAGAGATCTTGATTAAAGTAGTGGTCCCTTTTGTCTTTTTGGTGACCTGAAGCTTCTCTTGAAGCCATGGCAGTTGTGAACAATTTAACGTGGTGGAACTAGTAGATCAAAGTTTTATTTCTCTCATTTTATGAAACTCAAAGAAAAATGACAGTGTCAAAAGATTAGACTAGGCCCATTTCAGCCAATGGAATGATCTCAATCTCTCTTCTCAATTTGATTAGCCAAAAATGTGATTTGAATCAAAATGACTTCTTAGATTTGTGTGCTTGTCTTTGCTCTCCAGTGACTGAGGCAGAATAGTCAGTCTATCTATGAACTGCACCCATGAAGCAGGCCATATTATAAAGGAAATACAGTACCAATAAATTTCCCCTTAAGTAGCTCAGCAAATGCCAGTTGGCTTGACTATAAGATAACGTTACTGTTTAACCCCAGAAAACTCCATCATTGTCTTACCCAGGTCATAAAAAGAATCATTGGTTAACTTAATTTATGGGATGAGATACCCTGAAGAATCACAAATCCCGCCAAAGTCAGTGTTAGAATGAATGTTGTCTCAAAATGAGCATTTCTCAAAATGTGGATTTTTTATTTCAATAGATGATCATAATTTAGATTATGATCTTAGTAATGATAAATATCCTCTGAGGAACTCGAGTCTGAAGTTATACAAAGTAGTAGAGAGGGAAAGCGTTTAAATTTAAGTAGCTGTGGGAAACTGGCATGCATTCTTAGCCTGTGGAGATTGCTGCACAACATTGTGACTCTAATTAAGGAATTTTATACCTAAAAATGACTAAAATGGCAAATGCTATGGTGTGTGTGTGTGTGTGAATGTATACACACACACAGATCAGTTTCAAAGAGAAAACCATCAGGTATGATTGCTTTGTAAGGTATAAGGGTGAAGTGGGCTAATGTATTAAGTGCTTAGTGTATATTGATCATTAGACCATTAAAGGAAAATTTTGGATTCTAATGAGCCCACAATGTTTCAAATGTGAAATTTGAGTTCATGAACTATACTTAACATCTACCTTCAATCGGTTTTGGTGTTCACGCGATACCCCTGTTCCCCTCCACGTGTCTACAGCATACTGCACATCAAATGACTATAGTTCATTTACACATGTGTATCCAGGGTCATGTTCCATTATTTTCTCCAAGTTTAAGATATACCTTCACCAGCATTTCCAGCTGTCAGCATAATTTATGATACATCAAATAAATGATCCTATATAGGAAATTTAGCCTTGAGTAAATATCTCAATCCCTCTGACCTTAAGCATCCTTATTTATAAAATGAAGAGATGATGTCTTTTCTCTTTGCCTACCTCCCTGATGTCTCAAAGAATGCATGATGATTAACATATTATCACACAAAAAGTAATGTTCCTTTACCAAAAATTTCAGTGTAAGTCTTTAGTGCCAGTATTTTCAGTGTATCTATTAAGTGGGAAACTTTGACGGATACCAAATTCTAATGTTTAGAATTCTGAATTTAGGAAATCATGAGATTGATTCTTTGTGTGACTTGTGAAAACATTTATTAGTTCTTTCAACTAATATTTATTGATGGTGAGTTTATGCTATTCTGTGGGCACTTCCTTTTAAAACTTTGCAAAGAAGTATCTATAGAGAAAAGGCAGATAAGAATAAGTTATATTGAGTCCTGCATAAATAAATTCATTTAGAAGCATGCATATGTACATACTTTTCATATACCTATAAGCATACAGGATTTTAATGTTATTACAGAGTAGAAAAATGTATCTCTTAACATTAGTAATGGAAATTGGCTTTGCATTTATATGGTAGATCCTAACTGACAAGGAACCTCGATATAAGCAATGCTGTAGCTCCTGAGTTTATGTTAATATTTAAATATACGCCACACACTCAAGTACCTGGAATGATACCCTTTCTAATTTTCTTTTCTCAGTGCTTCTACTGAAGGATTATTGAATCGTCAATGCATTTCATGTAACTTTATGAAAGAACAGTGCACATATTTTGGTGCCAGTTTTAGTCCTATGAATCAACATTTCTTATTATTCTGTAAAGGTAAGTATTTTATTTAATTAGTATCTATTACCATCATGAGTAACTATACTCTCTAGCTATATGATTTGATACTCTAAATTTGTTTAAGTTATAAGTTATGGATTCACTGAGATACAAATTGCATCTTCATGTAGAAAACAATTGGGAGTCAGCATTTACTTGTGGTCACTAAGGGCTGTTTAAACATGAACTTTTTGAAAAAGTGGAAAAGCATATTTACATCACCAAAGTCATGCTACAACAATAAACTTACTTACCTAGTCTTTCCAAACAAAACAAAACAAAACAACCACAGTCCTCTTACTAAAATACCGATTTGGAGGTTAAGAGATTTAGGATCTACAGATTCAATTGCCTGAGTTTAGCAGCCTGAAATTCAGAGACATTATATTCACCCCGATTAGGTCTATCAAGTAAAAATACTCTATAGACTTATATAGTAGTATGGTATATCTAGGTTATACTGATAAGAATCATTGCCCATTAGACATGGGTCCCTTATAATGTGATGGAATGAATGTTGTTGATTCAGCCGGTATGTGAAGCTGTCCTCACTTGAGACATCCTGAGGAATAAATTTGTTCTTTTTATTTTTTTTTTAATCTTGGTAGATACCAAGTAGTCAAAGAAACAAAGTAGTCAAAACAGTACTTGGTTGAGGACGTCAGGGAAAAACCATTAGACCTCTAGATAGAATTCTATAGAGGAATAAATCTTCAAGAGAACATCTTATAGTTACACTGCATTAACTAGTATATCTGAAATATTTGGTGATTCCAGTTAATGTATTTTTTCAATTAGTATATGATATTTCTATTACACATGCTTTCTTGGCTGAGGGGTAAACAGAATTTAATTTTGGGTGAACTAATGAGGGGTCACAGGGTCCGGAACCAGCATTCTGCGCATCACTGACCGTTCTGTTGAGTAGTGAAAGGGTAGGGAGAAGACTGGGAACCACAGAAATACAGAAGTACAGGGCATTTTGGGGAAAGGAAAATCTCAAAAATGATCTCTGGAAATAGTTTCTTTCCCCATATGTTCTTTTCTTGAATACAACATCATAGACAGTGATGAAATGTAGTTATCTGGCTTGTTTCATTATGTTTTTAATATGAAATACTTGTATTTGGGAAAAATAACCATTACGTAGCCTTTCCAATCAGTATTACTTAACTGTCTTTAAAATATTTATACATATTTTTATACATATGTTTTTAAAATCCAGGCCCAGGCATCCCAATGGTCAGTCTACATAACACTGAAAACCCAGCAAGTAAGTACACAAACACGGCAATGTGGAAGAGTCATGGTGGGCACTGGTATGAGGTATTATATATTCTTAGTGTCATATTCTTACAGAACCTTTTTCAGAGGTGTTTCCAGTATGGGGAAAGATGTGTAGGTACCATCAACTTGACTTTGTTTATGTAAGAGAAACCGTAAAGCAAGTGGTTTGAGCCATCTTACAGCTGGAATTGGATCTTACATGCCTGAAATAGGGTGTCTATTGTATCTAAATTGAAAGAGGACTGATTGAAGAGGCTCATTTAGGTACGTTTCAGCCTACCAGCTCCTTACTGCTCTGGCTCATTTTTTTCCTGGGCCTCATATAGATAATTCCTCCTTTTTGTGTATGTTTGTTTGAGAAAAATGTTATTTTTTCTATCCGATTTCAGATATCCAGGGCTTTCTAGTTTTATGTATTTAATTCATCATCTATTAAGTGAGCATCTATTTTATCAAACAATATGAAAGATGTTGGGTGGACCTTGTTAATAATATATGGTCAATGTGTTTAAGAAATTATGGTAGAGTACATAAGTAAAGGCATGGATGGTTGCTTAAAAATGAATAGCAAGGGGGTGCCTGCGTGGCTCAGTTGGTTAAGCATCCAACTTTGGCTCAGGTCATGATCTCACAGTTCGTGGGTTCGATCCCCGCGTCGGGCTCTGTGCTGACAGCTCAGAGCCTGGAGCCTGTTTCAGATTCTGTGCCCCTCTCTCACTCTCTCAAGGATAAATAAACATTAAAATTTTTTTTAAAAAATGAATAGCAAGATGCTGCCCTCCCGCCTTTCTTCCAGGTTTCTTTTCCTTCTTTCAATTTTATTCAGTAAATACTCTTATGGTCCAAAGATTTACATTAAGCTACTATGATCTAATAAGTGAGGCCTCGATTTATGAACTTATTTATTTCACTTATTTCACTCTCAGAGATAATTTTATTATCCTCTTTTAAAGATGCAGAAACTGAGTCACAGGGAGGTTAAGTAACTTGCCCAATTCATGCTAATAGGTAGCAGAGCCAGGAATCATATGTGACAGTCTGACTCCAGAATAGGTTTGTAATTGATGTAGGAGACTTAGAAAGGAGGAGTCGTCTCACTGTTGCTTGGTGTTAGGGTTTTATGTTGGAAAAGGGTATAGGGTCCAATCAAAGTTGAGTGATAGGTGAATAATAGTTGTTATTTCATGAATCATCGAAGGTAGGAGGTACTGATAGCAGCGACTGTTGCCTTGGAACATGTTTGGGATCCAGTTCTTCTTAGATGTTATCATGTGTTAAGGACCTAGGACAAAACCCAGAGAATGATTAGCTTTCTTGCTTCCCCCTTGAAGTGGGAACATAGCTTCTTTGGTGTGTTCAGAGGCAAAATATAGAAATGTGGTCTAGCAAAAACAAACAAACTAAAGAGCCAGGACCTAGCCTTTCTAAAACGGATTCCCCTGTTTCCCTACTTCATAATCACAACCATAAAATGGCAACTTACTGTGTTTTGGTCTTTCACACCTCATATTTAAGAAGAAGTCTTGGCATTAGACTTTACTGTTGAAAGACCATGTTATTTTTAGGGAACAGAGGAAGACTGTCTATGCTCTTCAAATACCAGCGTATAGAGATTCCCTCCCTGTTCTAGAAAAAGACAATTGCTTAATTACTAATGGAGTTTTGTGTGGTTGGGAATAGGTAAACACATCATTTAGTTTCTACTTAGTATAAATTTTAAAGTTGTTCTTTAAAGAAGTTATGATAAGCAAATTAATCTGTTCAGTATTAACACTAATGTCAATGATAACAGTAAAACAGAGTATTTGATAAAATGCAAGCTTGAATTTTACAGATTGAAAAATCAGTATACAAAATGAGTATTACATACCTTTTGTGAGATCTGAGAGAAATTAGCAAATCAATTTTTTGTGAAGATGAGATATACTTGCAACATAAGATGCACTGAATACATATTATATTGCATATTCTACCAAAATGATTTTCTAAAAATGTGCATTCTGATTTAATTTTAATTAACAATTACAAGGCAATGTTTTCTAGTAATATCTACTGCAAACAATGAAACATTTCTGTATAAGTGAAATAATCCAATTGTGATTATCTCAGGGTCAAAAAAAAAAAAAAAAACCAAAAGGGGAATGTGGCATAGTCAGGTGCTTAATTTTCTTTTTAAAAGACATGTATTGAGATAAAATACATACATTCGATATCAATAAAGTTTTGGATTAATGGATTTTGGATTAATCTTTGTTACACTAATGAATTAATCATAATTCCTTTGGGCCACATGAAGTAAAATAGGATATGAAAAGAAAATTGAAGTTTCAGCTAACGTGAATCTCCTGGATGACTGAAGAGAGGGAGAAGAGAGGTTTTGGAGTGTCTATTCTTCCAGCCCTATCTATCCCTGTGGAGTTTCCCCAGGTTGCCACAACTCCTAGCTGAAGGTCACCATGGATGTTTCACACAACCATCTGCCCTTGACCTGCAGGCCTAGCCACTGAGCCCTGGGTTACTGGACTGTCACTTATGAACTCCTGTCCATTGTTCATATGTTTGTAGTTTTTCAGTAAAATGTTATCAAATTATGCTACTAAATCAACATCAGTGTCCTATTAGGATTAAAAATGTTTGAGCTTTATTTTTAAGTGATTAAGGAGTCCAGATGTTTATGTCACACAAACAAAACTTTTGGAAATGTATCTAAATTTTAAGAAAATAATAATACAAATGTTAAAATTCTTGCATTTGCCTACCAGCCTTCCAGGTGACCATTGTTCTTTCTTCTTAAGCATTTTCCTAACACTCTACTATGAACATGTATTACTTTTTTTTCATATATTACTTTTTAATGAAAAGAAACCCTTCATTAAAATGCCCAATGACTTGAGACAAGTTATAAATATGCAAAACTTTACTTATAATTTCAAAAGTCCTTTGTCTCGTTACATTTTCTTTTTACATTTTTATCTTTTCTTTCTCCTTAGTTTAGCAGTCATGCTTGTTTCCTTCTTCTCATCCCATTTCTTGTTCTCCTTTCTCTTTACTTCTCTACTTTTCTTTCCTTCTTCCCAATTTTGTTTTCATTTTCTTCTCTTTCAAAAATCACATCCTAACATTTCTTCCTCTTCACACTATTTTACCAAACAGCTGTGTATTGTTTTCTGAATTCGTTATGAAAAAAAATGCTACCACCTCTTAATATTTTCAAAGTGGCTTTACTATTTCCTAAAAAATTTTTCTTAGAATATTGTTTAAAACAGAATTTTTTGGCCCCATCAGTAAATGAATGGCCTTTTTATATAGAAGTAAAAATTTCTCAACTGCCCCTATACTTATGTATTTAGTTTATATGTAATTAGGTTTATTTTTGCCATTGATATTTGATAGTAAAGAGAAATCATGAGAAATTAGTATATTACACTCATTGTCTTTGTATCCATTATTCATTTGTCAATTAGCCATTTTAATAAACGACTGATTTATTTTAATAAATAGCCAACAAGATAATCTCTTAGAGGTATAAGTAGATAGATTTTTACCTTCAAAAAACTGTCCTCATTGTACTTAGCAAATATTAAGTGACACTGGCTTCCTCTAAATACAAAACAAATGGTTTTATCCACAACTAAGTGCATTTTTATGATAGTTCTTAGATTATAGATGCTGAATCTCTGATTAAAGTATACAGAGTTTAAGCATTCACATTTTAAATTTTATAATTCAATGTTTAGGATAGCTTCCTTGAAAATATACTATTTAAATAATCTGGAATTTCTGACATTTTAGTGATAGTATAAACCTCTACTAACATCTGAGTTCCCAAATTTATATTGTAGAGGATGACACTTATTTACAAGAGATGTGGTTTGATGTGCCTGCAGTCATGCACAGAATTCAGAGGACAGTGCAGGAAACAAAGTTAGATGGTCATAAGCTGGGGCTAGATCATAAACGTCTTATGTTTCAGTCTAAGGAGTTTGGATTTAACAATAAAGTATCAATGATAAACCATTGACAATTAATAAATTTGTCTTCTAGTCATGGAGTAACTGAACTAAAGGTAGAAATAGCCTCTTGGTAGGAAAAAAAAGGAAAAGAGAAAAACTAGATAAAATAAATAAAAAACACTTTTCAAGCATCTGACAATCATCAAGATTGGACCCTGATCCCTGGAAGAAGGGAAATGAGTGAGATTAATGTAATTGCCCTGGCTTTCTGGCTGCAATCATTTTCTGAATCTCAGTGCAATGAAGAACAATCCAAGGAGAGTATAAATGGTAGCTCAAAGTCAAAATACAGACAGACACTGGAGTTCAGAAAGGTTGAAGCTGTTGGAATGTTGAAAAGATTGGAAAATACATGGGGGAGGAAGAGGCAACATGGAGAAAAACAAAACAGAAATCTTAGCAGCACTGTGGAGGATCATCTGGAGTCCTACTGCAAAAAACGTCCAGCTGGGCGATGGGGAAAAGTCAGAGCTCAGAAAGTGCAGGGCTGTGATACAAGTTCCAATCAGGCAACATACTAGACTGCTTAGGAGACAGCCCACAGGAGTCATGCCTTAGTGGTAGAGCTGCACTAGCCACATAGCAGAGTTCACTCTAACCCACACTAAAAAGATATTTCTCAGAGCCTTGAAATGATTAATCTGAACCACAAGGAGCTTAAACATATGCCAGAACAAAGCCCAACAATTTCAAAAGAACAAAATCCAAAGCACTGTAAATATCACAAGTGTCAGAATCCAATAACACACTACTGGCTTTGTGAAGAAGCTAGAGAATGTGATGCAATCCTGGGGAAAGAAAAAAGCTAGTAAGTAGAAATGGACTCAGCAATGACAGGGATGGAACTCTCTGACAAATACACTAAACTAGCTATTATAAATATGATTTTGAAAATCAAGAAAAAGGATGAATACAATGCAAATATAAATAGAATATTTTCAAAGGAAGCTTACGAACTTAAAATACCTGAAAATAAAAAATTCACTAGAAAATGCAATTAGACACTACATAAAAGAAAAACAAAAGATCAGCAAACTTGAAACATTATCAATAGAAACTTCCAAACACAGAAAGAAAAGGAATGGAATAAATGAACAGAGCCTAAGTTAACGTAGGTCAAGGTTTATATCTATGATGTTTTTAACTGCAGTCAAACGGGGAGGCATGCAATAAAATATTGAAATAAAGGCCAAATCCAAAGAAGATGAAAAGCATAAAATAACAAGCATCGAGCAGGATGTATCCCAATAGAAAAGGTTATTTAAAAAATAAAACCACCTTAAATCATCAAAAATAGAAGGGCACATTACATCCACACATTACATACATGTTAGCAAAGCCAAGAATTACTGCAAATGTCTCATCAGGGGACAAATAGAGCAAAGCCTTTAAAATGATGATGGAAGAATTCCAGAGAAGGAGGCAGAATAGGACAACCCTAAGCACATCACGTCCCAGGGATACAACTAGGTAAAACTCACATCAGTGTCAATAACACAGAAAATGTCAAGAGGCTAGAGAACAAAGCCCACGACTAAGGGGGCTCTGGCACTGTCTTCGGAAGGGAGGGAGAGAAGCAGGGAGGGAGGGATGTGGCCATGGTGCAGAGGGGAGTGAAGCAGACTCTCACATTGGGGAGCACACAGAGGGAAGACAAATTCTCATAACTTTTGGCTTTAAAAACCAGAGGGGCTGAATTTCAGGAGTTCTTACAACCAACAGCACTCAAAAAGTAAAACTTTAAAAATGAGTGTGCTCAGGGGCACCTGACTGGCTCAGTTGGTTAAGCTTTGGACTCTTGTTTTAGGCTCAGGTCATGATCTCAGGGTTCTTGAGTTCAAGCCCCTCCTCGGACTTCACTCTGACAGTGCAGAACCTGCTTGGTTCTCTCTCTTTGCCCCTCCTCTGCTCATGTGTGTGTTCATTCTCTCTTTCTCTCAATAAATAAATAAACTTTAAAAAAATCTTTAAAGAATGAGTGGGCTCAGCTCTAGGAGAACCCTGAGAGCAAGAGGAAACTGAGTCTCCACCCTTAAAGAGACAGCACAATAAACAGCCCACAGAGATGCATCATAGAGGCAGCCAGGGGCATACAGAAACGAGATTTTGTTACTAATCAATCTCATGAGTGTGCTGGAGAGTCAGGGATCCTTGAGGGACTTCAGACATAAAGGAGCTGGTGGGCACCATATCCTGCCCCCACCTCCCAGAATAAACACATGACCACCTGTAGGAACCAGCAAAAGGCCCAGACACTCACTGTGTGCTAACACTGCACATCCTGCACACCTCCATACCCTGCACTTCAGACCTGCCCCCGCCAGCCAGGAAGGACTTGGTCCTAGAAGATGCAGGCCTCTCGCCCAGAGGATAAACACAACCTTACTACCACCACCACCCCTCCCCCATGCACTTTGTGGATCCTTGCCCTTGGCAGAGCCAACCCCTCCAACATGCTCTTGGCCAGAACCCATCCAAAATGGTTCCACACGTCTGGCAGTGTGCAAGGAGCGCTGAGAGGCCAGCAGCACTCCAAAGTGACTCCAGTCCCAGGAACAGGGGGAGATAACCACATCTACCACTCTAGGTGTGACCCTCCTCCTGTGGGCAGGAGACAGAGAGCTGGTGTGACTAAAGGCCCCACCCACCAAGAACAGCTTCTCCAGAGACAAATACTGCAGTCTGGTGCTACTGCATCTCTGGTAAACACCTGGTCTGACACAACTCAAGCCCAAGGCAGCCCAAGACTGTCCCACTGACACAAAAGGGACCAAGCACTTCCCACAACAGACAGAGAGAGGCGCTGCAGACGACCGGACTGATGAAAAAAGCGGCTCAGCCACAACAGCAGTGCACACACAGCGCAGGTGGGAATCACCCCTGAAGCGGCAGTTCTGGGGCACAGGGGGCACTGCACTGCAGGGAACGACAGGACCTCTTCTTCCTAAGGCACTGCCCTCAAGAGCAGGAGATGCAGCTGACTTTCCTGACACACAGAAACAGACACCTAAGAAATCACTGAGACACTTAAGAAAACACAGAAAACACAGAAAAAAAAAACAACAACACAGAAAAGAGAATACAATCAGATATAAAGAACCCAAGAAGGACTAGAGGAAGGAGCAGGATGGATCAGTGACCTGGAGGACAGAGTAATTGAAAGCAATCATGCTGATCAGGTGAGAGGAAAAAAAAGTTATGCAAAATGAGAATATACTTAACATCAAGCATAGTAGCATTCACATTATTGGGATAAGAGAAGCGAGAGAGAAAAGGGTGCAGAAAATGTATCTGAAGAAATAATAGCTGAAAACTTACCAACTCTAGAGAAGGAAACAGACATTCAGATCCATGAAGTACAGAGAGCCCCCAACAAAATCAACTCAAACAGATCCACACCAAGATACAGAGTAATTGAAATGGCAAAAAGTAGCAAGAAAGAAAGAATATTAAAAGCAGCAAGAGAAAAGGAAACAGTTACATACAAAGGAAATCCCATAAAGCTATCAGGTGATTTTTCAGGTCAGAAAGGAGTGACATGATATATTTAAAATGTTGAAAGGAAAAAAATCTGCAGAAAGAATGCTCAGTCCAGGAAGGCTATCATTAAGGCTAAAATGAGACAGGGGTGCTTGGGTGGCTTAGATGGGTTAAGTGTCCAACTTTGGCTCAGGTCATGACGTCACAGTCCATGGGTTCAAGCCCTGCATTGTGCTCTGTGCTGACAGCTCAGAGCCTGGAGCCTGCTTTGGATTCTGTGTCTCCCTCTCTCTGCCCCTCCCCCACTTGTGCATGCTCTCACCCACGCTCTCCCCCTCAAAAATAAACAAACATTAAAAAAAAAAAAAAAAAGACTAGAAGGACACAGAGGCTTCCAGGAACTGGCTATTTGAAAATATCAAGAAAATTGATAATCCTATGGCAGTATTCATCAAAACTATTAAATAATTAAATAAGGAAATTGAGAGGGGGGTCAAATGAAGAAAATCAGAAATGAAAGAGGAGAAATAACTGACACCACAGAAATAAAAAGGAATATTAAAGGTTATATACCAGGAAATTGGACAACCTACAAGAAATGATTAATCCCTAGGAACATAAAACCTCCCAAAACTGCATCAGGAAGCAATAGAAAATTTGAACAGGCTGAATACCAATAATGAAATTCAGTCAGTGATCAAAAACCACAAACACACAAAAGTCCAGGACCAAACAGCTTCACAGGTGAATTTTACCAAACAGCTTCACAGGTGAATTTTGCCAAACAAATAACAGTTAATACCTCTTCTCAAACTATGACATAAAACAGACAAGAAAGGAAAGCTACCAGATTCTATGAGGCCAGCATTACCCTGACACCAAAACTAGAACAGACATTATGAAAAAAGAACTACAGGCCAGTATCTCTGATGAACACAAATGCGAAACTCTTCAGCAAAATACTAGCCAACTTATTAAAAAGAAAATCATTCACCAGAACCAAATGGGTTTTATTCCTGGGATTCATGCATAACTCAACATTCACAAACCACCCAACATGAATCATCACTTCACCAAGATAAAGGATAAAAACCATATGATCATTTCAACAGATGCAGAAGCAGCATTTGACAGGGTACAATATGATGAAAACCCTTAAACCAGGTTAAGAGGGAACATAACTGAACATATTAAGGGCCATATATGAAAAAGCCACAGCTAGCAACATACTCCATGGTGAAAAACTGAGAACATTTCCCCAAAGGTGAGGAAAAATACAGGGACATCTCACTTTTATTAAGCATAACAGTCAAAGTCCAAGCCGCAGCAATCAGACAATGAAAATAAATGAAAAACATCCAAAATGGTAAGTAAGAAGTATAAAAGTTTCACTATTTGCAGATGATATGATACTATGTAAAGAAAACCCTAAAGAATCCACAAAAAACTACAAGAATAGATGAATTTGGTAAGGTTGCAAGATACAAAATCAAAATATAGAAATCTGTTGCATTTCTATTCACTAATAATAAAGCAGCAAAGAGAATTTAATAAACAATTCCATTCACAATTGCAACAAAAATAACAAAATAGGGAATAAAATGAACAAAGGAGGTGAAACACCTGTACTCTGAAAACCATAAAACATAAATCTACAGATTTAATGAAATCTCTGTCAAAATATGAACATTTTCCAAAGAAATAGAACAGACAATCCTAAAATGTGTATGAAACCACAAAAGATCCCTAATAGTCAAAGCAATCTTGAAAAATAAAAGGCTGGAGGTATCATAATTCCAGACCTCAAGTTATATTACAAGCTGTAGTAATAATAATGTATATATTATGCAGAACTGTGTATATATAGTATATGTATAGTAATGTATACTATAGTATATATGTAGTAATGCATACTACAGTATATATGTAATACCATTATCATTACATATATGCTATAATATATATGTATATGTATGTGTGTGTATATATATATTTAGTACTGAACAAAATAGACACATAGATCAAAATGGAATAGAATAGAAAGAGCAGAAGTAAACTGATGATTATATGGTCAATCAATCTTCAAATAAGAGGCAAGAAAGTGCATTGGGGTAAAGACAGTCTCTTCAACAAATGGTGTTTAGAAAATTGGAGAGCTGCATGCAAAAGAATGAAAATGGACCACTGTTTTACACAATACACAAAAATAAACAAAATAAGGACCTAAATGTGAGACATGAAATCATAAAAATCCTAGAATAGAGCACAGGCAGTAATTTTTCCTACATCAGCCATAGCAACATTCTTCTAGATAGTTCTCCTGAGGCAAGGGAAATAAAAGCAAAACTGAACTATTGTGACCACCTCAAAATCAAAAGCTTCTGCACAATGAAGGAAAAAATCAACAAAACTAAAAGATATCCTACAGACTGGGAGAAGATATTTGCAAACAACATATCCAATAAAGAGTTAGTATCCAAAATATATAAATAACTGATACAACTCAACACCCCAAAAACAATTCATCTACTTAAACACTGGGCAGAAGACATGAACAGACATTTCTCCAAAGACCTACAGATGGCCGGCATACACGATAAGATGTTTAACATCACTTATTATCAGGAAAACGTAAATACAAACCACAATGAGGTATCGTTTCACTCCTATCAGAATGGTTAAAATCAACACCACAGGAAACAAGAACGTTAGTAAAGATATAGAGAAAATGGAATCCTCATGCACCATTGGTGGGAATGCAAACTGGTGCAGCTACTGTAGAAAACAATATGGAGGTTCCTTAAAAAGTTAAAAATATAACCACCATACAATCCAGTAATCACACTACTGGATATCTACGGAAAGAATACAAAAACACTAATTTGAAAGGCAATATGGACTCCTTTGTTTATTGCAGCACTATTTACAATAGCTATATTACAGAAGCAGCCCACGTGTCCACTGATAGTTGAATGGATAAAGATGATGTCTCACACATATTTGCCATATTCTCAAATTTGCTAGTTGTTTCTTATACAGTATCTAATATGCTATTAATCCCACCCAATATTTTTCATTTTAGTTTTTATAGTTTTGATGAATATCAGATTTATGGTTTTTAACCTTTAGAATTTTAACCTGTGTCTTATTTTTAAATTTCACTCATATATCTTCATAAGATCCTCATGCCTACTTTTTCACCTTAAGAAACACAAGGGATAGAATTATATTCTCTATTTTAATGTTATTTTCAATCTATTATATCATTTGTATGATTTCTAGGTTATTTCTATTGACTGAACTTTGTACTCATCATGGGTAATATTTTCCTGATATTTCCAATAATTTTATATTGGAATCCAGGCACAGTAAATGTCTTATCATTGGGTCCTAGATAGCTTTGTATTCTTTAAAATATTTTTTTTTAATATTTTTATTTCTAGGAGAGAGAGAGACAGCATGAGCAGGGGAGGGTCAGAGAGAGAGGGAGATACAGACTCAGAAACAGGCTCCAGGCTCTGAGCTGGCAGTCAGCACAGAGCCCGACGCGGGGCTCGAACCCACGAACTGCAAGATCATGACCTAAGCGAAAGTCGGACGCTTAACCGACTAAGCCACCCAGGCGCCCCTTCTTTAAAATATTTTTAAGCAGGGTAGGAACATGATCAGATTTGCATTTTAAAAATGTAAATCCGAATTCCAAGTATAGGGCAAGTGGGGAACATTTCACTGGAATTAGAATGCTCAGTTAGAAAACTTTTGTAGTAATCTAGCCAGGAGAAAAATTATGAGAGTTTAATCAGTGCCTAACACAGAACTTCCCAAATGGCAATCACTGGAAATTATTTGTTGTGCTGCATAGATTCCTAATCAATACATAGTAGTTATTTAAATTAACTTTTTTTGATTTATAGAGTATTTAATATTGGAAAGCAATTCCATGCTGAAGGAAGCTATCCTGAAGAAGAAGATAGTAAAGTCAGAAATTAAAATGCTTCATATTGACGACTATGGTAAAGTCTTGTGCATGCTATGTCATTTAAGAACAATTTTCTCTGAATCTTATAGTTTTACGTGTAAATGACTCTCCATCTTTAATATTCTGCTCTTTCTTTAAAAGAACTTCCTTTACAGTTATCCTTTCCCAAAGATTTTTCGGACCGAAACCAGTATGCTCTTCTTTTAATAATGTAAGTATTTTATTTGTTTTTGAAATGAAGAAGTCTAAAGGCTTTACAATTTTCATATGCCTCATATGACAGCATTCTGATTAAAACACAAAAGAAGTCCTATGTGTGTAGTTAACTGGGCCAGCTGTCAGTGGTATGAATTCATCAAGGACAGCACCACTAAATAATTTGGAGGGGTGTGTAATTTGTTTGTACTTCTTACCTCTCAAATTGAATTCAATGGTACCACTGGGAATATTGATACATATGGATTGGCTTATAGATGTCTGTTTAGCAATTAAGCCCTATGTTCACTTTTTTTGTTTTCATGTATATTGGTCTATTGTTTTCCTTTGTGATATTTTTGTCCTATCAAAGTTATGCTGGATTCATAAAAACAATTTCTTTGTTAATGTGAGACCACTTACTATGAGATCTACTCTCTTGACAAATTTTAACTGCACAATACTGTTAACCATAGGCACAGTGTTGCATAGCAGATCTCTAGAACTTATTCATCTTTCATGACTGAACCTTTGTACCCAGTGAATAGCCACTCCCAATTTCCCCCTCCCCCGGCAAAGGCCTGTCTACTCTTTGCCTCTAGGAGTTTGATTATTTTAGATGCTTCATGGGAATGGATTCATGCAGTATTTGACATTTTGTAACTGGCTTATGTTACCTAGGATAATGTCCTTAACCTGTATCTATGTTGTCACAGGTAGGACCTATACTCTTTATCAGCTGCTAGTGCAACATTGAGGAAACATTTCCATTGCTGACACCATAATGCTTATATCACTGCTGCCAGTTTTCCTTCCAGGATTCATGGCCAGCCGGAAGCATCCCCCTACTCCCCACCCACTCAGAAAACCTGACTTTCAGGTTTTTTCCAACTTGGAATTGAATTCATTCATACTTTCTATAAGATCACACCTTGACATATAGTATTGGACACAGAGGCCCGTAACATGTAATGGTTGACCAACTTGATACAGACGTGGCCTTTTATTCTCCAGGTTTATTCGTGTTTTTTTCCTTGTTAAGAAACCAGCCAGTATATTGCTAAGACGGTGCTTAAAATGGTCGATAATTATATCAGAACCTTAATAGGAAAAGAGAAATGAAGATAACATTACATGTTGACTACTGAATATAGAGGATAAGTATTCAGTCTGTGAAATCAAACCTCCTGGCTTCAAATTCCAGTTTGGTCATTGATTAGCTGTGTCCTTGAGCAAGTTACTTAGCCTCACATAAGGCTCAGTTTCTCCAAATATAAAACAAGCATTAAAATATAGACTATCTTTTATGGCTGCTTTTTAGGTTAAATGAAATACAACACGTAAAGTGCCACGCACATATGACTGTTTTAATTATTTTGGTTACAGTTCATTATTTGTATGTAGATTGCATTGATTTTATTTACATTCTTTAAAAAATAGAAATACATTGATAATTTTAAGCAGTTAAACACAGAAAATATACTTGATATTCTCCCACACTCCAGTATCTATTCCTAATGTCAATGCCTTGACCTCATCTAGTTTGTCATGCCCAGACTGTTCTCCTTTGTCCCTAATAACCAGCAGGCCCTGAAAGTTCTTGGTGGCTTGCTGAGGAGTTTGTTATTTGCTCTTTTATAGATCTCTTCTCTTTCAATTCCTAATTGAACTAGATGTGTGATTTATTGAGGAAAATATGTAAGGCATTAAAATGAAACAAACAAAAAAATCTTAACCTTATCTTCCGTCTCAGTTGTATCTCCCTTTGGGAAAAGGGGCTGTTCTTTTTGTTCATTGTGGGGGGTGTGGGGGGTGTTTCTCAGGGAAAAGAACTACTAGGCATTCTTCTGTGAAGCTTAGCTCACTTATTCAGATGGATGTGTAGGAAATTATCCTCACTTGCCTATCCATTGGCTCCAGTATATGTCACACATGGGGAAAAAGTACACAGAAGTTACCGATTCTGTCTGTAGCCTTGAGTCAGAGAAACTACTGGCTTGTTTTGGCATCCAATATGAGGTTTGGTCTGGGTGACTTTTAGTTTGGAAGAAGAAATTAGTTTGCAAGAGATTAGCACAAGACAATTTCTTTTGTTATAAAAGGGATAATTATCTTTTTTAGAGGAAGGAGAGTACAACAATAAAGGTACTGGTTTAGGAATCAGGTAGAGTGAGTTCAAATCCAGTTAAAAGATTTACCAACACACTGTTCAATTTTTCTAAGCTTCAGCTTCCTTATTCCCTCCAAATAAGTTGGAGATGATAACTTGGGATAATTTATAGAGACCTGTCACCATAGAGGATAAACCTTGCATGTAGTGTTCAATAAATTGAAACCATAAACATAGTTATTTCTGGTACTAGTATTTTTAATATTTAAAATTAGCAGCTTCCATAGATCCACCCCTTCAGATAGTGTCTCTCAGTCTGGGTGGTGCAGGGCCCTGCCTACAGACAAATGGCAACACTCAAAGTTTGCTAGCTTCTGTGCTCTGTGTCAGCAGATCCACCCTCTCCAATACAATCATGACCAGACCCCATACAGGGTGCTGTGGCCCTGGCAGTGTGAAAGCAGCACCTACAAAAGTCAGCACCATCCCAATGTGACTCATGCCCCTACGAGAGGGAAAGATAAAACACACACACCAGTCAGAGACACAACAGTGGGCCAGAGGCTGACAACTGGTCTGACTGCATGCCCCACCCACCAATGACATCTTCTCAGAGGACAAGCAGAGAAACTGCAAATGTCTGGTCTGACTCAACTCAAGCCCAAGGCATTCCCAGACTGGTCCACTGACACTACAAGGGAGTAAACACTGCCCACAACAAGCAAAGAAAGTTATTGCAGATGACTGGACTGAAGGAAAAAGAAGTTCAGTCACAATAGCAGGGTATACACATCACACATAGGAAACCTTGCCCCTAAAGCACCAGGTTATGGTGAATATTGTACTGTACAGCAGGACACTAAGATCCTCTTCTTCATAAGGACTTTATGTGCAAGTGCAGATGTGCCTGTCTCCCCTCACACACAAAAACCTACATGTAAAGTTAGACAAAATAAGGAGATAGGAATATGTCACAAATTAATAAGAAAAAAAATTACAGCAAGAGACCAAAGCAAATGGAAATAAGTAATATGCCTAATAGAGAATTTAAAGTAATGATGATAAAGATACTCATTAGACTTGAGAAAAGAGTAGAGAACATTAGTGAGACACTTAATAACATAAAAAAAATCAATTAGGGATAAAGAATACAATAAACTAACTTAAAAATATTCTAGATGTAATAAATAGTAGACTAAACAAAGCAGGATTGGATTAGTGACCTGAAGCACAGAGTAATAGAAAGTAATCAAGCTAAGCAGATGAGGAATATATATACATACACATATACTTATATATATATATATACACATACACATATATGTGTATATATATACAAACACACACACATATATATAATAAAAGTAGAGAACTCAACAATATAATCAAGTGTAGTTACATTTGCATTACAGGGATCACGTAAGAGGAGGAGAAAGGGGACAGAAAATTTCAAGAAATAATAGCTGTAAACCTCCCAAATCTGGGAAGAAAATAGAAATCCAGATCCACGAGGCACAGAGATTCCCCCCCCCCACCAAAAAATAATCAGCCCAAGGAGGTCCACACCCAGATACATAATAATGAAGTTGGGAAAAGTAGTGATAGAGAATTTTCAAGGCAGCAAAATAAAAGACAGCAGTTACATAAAAAGGAAACATGAAAAGGCTAATAGCTGATTTTTTAGTAGAAATATGGCAAGCCACAGGGAATGGCATGCCCTGATGTATTCCAAGTGCTGTAGCCAAGAATACTCTATCCAGCAAGAAAGGAATAGGAGAGCTAGTTTTCCAGACAAACAAAATTAAAGGAATTCATCATCACTAAACCAGTCCTACAAGAAATGTTATAAGGGACTCTGAGTGGAAAGGAAAGACCATGAGCTAGAGTAAGGAAAGTAGGAAGCACAAAAGCAGTGAAATAAGTATAGAAGTCAAGGAACTCACAAAATAAAGGGATGTAAAGTATGATGGCGTACACCTAAAATGTGGAGAGAAGAGGTGTGAAAAATGAGTTGAAAGTTAGGCCACCATACTCAATATAGACTGATAGATACAGAGACTTTATATACAAACCAAATGGTAACCACAAATCAAAAACCAGTGATATGCAAAAAAAAAAAAAAAACACAGAGAAAGTAATCCAAGTATATCACTAAAGAAAACTGAGTTATGATGAGAGAAGAGAGCAAGAGAAGATCAGAGAACTATAAAACAACCATTAAAAAAGTAACAATGACAATAGGTACCTACCTATCAGTAATTATGTTGATTGTAAATGGACTAAATGCTCCAATCAAAAGACAGAGGGTGAAAAATGGATGAAATAACGAGACATATCTATATTCTGTATATAAGAGACTCATTTCAGACCTAAAGATACGTGCAAATTGAGAGTGAAGGGATTGGGAAGCATTTGTCATGCAAATGGATGTGAATAGAAAGTCAGGGTAGCAATACTTATATTGGGCAGATAGACTTTAAAACAAAGACTAACAGAAGGTGAGAAGGACATTCAGGACACAATCCAACAAGAAGATATAACAATTACAAATATTTATGTACTGAGGGGTGCCTGGGGTCTTAATGAGTTAAGTGACTCTTGATTTTGTCTTAGGTCATTATCTCACTATTGTGAGACAGTATGAAGCCTGCTTAAGATTCTTTGTTACACTCTGCCGCTCTCCTGCTTGTGCATGTGCTATTTCTCTCATAAAATTTATAAATAAATAAATATGCATCCAATACAGGAGTACCCAAATACAGCAGTTAATAACAAAGATAAAGGAATTAATCAACAGTAATATATAATAGTAGGGGACTTTAACACCCCACTTACATCAATAGATCATCCAAACAGAATATCAGCAAGGAAACACTGGCTTTGAATGACACATTGGATCAGATACATTCATAACATTCCATCCTAAAACAGCAGAATATACATTCTTTTCAAGTGCAAATGGAATATTCTCCAGAATAGATTACATTTGGCCACATAATAAATCTGAACAGATTCAAACAGATTAAAGTCATACCATGTTTCTTTTCTGACCACATATTTATGAAACTAGAAATCAACCACAAAAAAAATTTCTGGAAACAACATAAATACATGGATGTTAAATAACATGCTACTTAACGATGAATGTATCAACCAAGAAATCAAAGTAAAAAATACATGGACACAAATAACAGAGAAAATGCAAGGATCCAAAATCTTTGGGATACAGAGAAAGTCCCTCAAAATACTAGAAAAATATCAAACAACCTAACCTTACACCTAAAGGAGCGAGGAAAAGAACAAACAAAACCCCAAACCAGTAGAAGGACGGAAATCAGGTTAGAACTCATCAATGAAACCAGGAGCTGAAACCTTGAAAAGATCAAACAATTCTGAAACACATTTAGTCATATTCATTAAAAAAGAGAGAGACTTAAATAAAACCAGAAATGAAGGGGGAGAAACTACAACTGATACCACAGAAATACAAAGGATTATAAAAATATTTTGAAGAATTACATGCCAACAAATTGGACATTCTAGAAGAAATGGGCACATTCATAGAAACATATAACCTAAACCAAAATGAAGCAGAAAACAATAGAAATTTGAACAGACCAGTTACTACCAATGAAATTGAATCAGTAATCAAAGAATTCCCATCCAAAAAAAAAAAAAAAAAAATCCAAGACCAGATGGCTTAGTAGGTGAATTCTACTAAACATTTAAGGAATAGTTAATACCTTTTCTCTTCAAACTATTCCAAAATAGAAGATAAGGGAAAATTTCCAGACTAATTCTAGGAGGTCTGCATTACCCTGATACCAAAACCAGAGAAAATAAAGAGAGGAAGAGAGAGAACAACAGACCAATATCTCTGATGAACACAGATGCAAAACTCTGCAACAAAATATCAGCAAATTGAATCTAACAATACATTAAAAAAGTCATTCATCAAAATCAAATGAGATTTATTCCCAGAATGCAAGAGTAGTTCAACATTTGCAAATCAGTATGATATATCTCATCAATAAGAAAAGAATGAAAACCATATGATCATTTTAATAGATTCAGTAAAAGAGAATTGACAACATACAACATCCATTCATGATACAAACCTTCAGAAAAACAGGGTTACAGGGATTATACCTCAATATAATAAAAGCCATAGATGAAATACCCACAGCTAATGTTATAGCCAATGGTGAAAAACTGAGAACTTAACCCCTAAGATCAAGACAAGAATGTCCACTCTTACCACTTCTGTTCAACATAGTACTGGAAATCCTAGTCAAAGCAATGAGACAAGAGATACTAACAAAAAGCATCCAACTTGGTAAAGAAGTAAAATTTTCAGTATTTGCAATGGCATGGTATTATATATATAGAAACCCAAAAGACTCCACCAAAAAATTAGTAGAACTGATAAATGAATTTAGTAAGGTTGCTGGACACAAAATCAATGTATAGAAATCTGTTGCATTTTTATACACTATTGATGAAGCAAAAGACTGAGAAGTTAAGAAAGCACTCCTAGTTACAATTACACCAAGAACATTAAAATCCTTAGGAAAAACTTAAACCAAGGAGGTGAAAAAGCTGTGCTCTGAAAAATCCATTCTCATGGATTGAAAGAACAAATACCGTTAAAATATCTATTCTACCCAAAGCAGTCTACAGACTGCTCTCTCTCAAAATACCATTAGTATTTTTCACAAAACTAGAATGAATAAGCCTGAAATTTGTATGGAACTACAGAAGACCATGAGTAAATGAAACAATCTTGAAAAAGAAAAGCAAAGCTGGAGGTATCACAATTCCAGACCTCATGTTATATTACGAAGCTGTAATAATCAAAACGGTATGGTAATGACACAAAAGACAGATCAATAGAATAGAAAACACAGAAATAAACCCACAGTTATATGGTCAATTAATCTTCAACAAAATAGCAAAGAATATCCAATGGGAAAAAGACAGTCTCTTCAACAAATGGTGTTGGGAAACTGGACAGCTTACATGCAAAAGAATAAAACTGGGCCACTTTCTTACACCAAACACAAAAATAAACTCAAAATGGATTAAGGGCCTAAATGTGAGACCCTCTAAACCATAAAAATCCTAGAAGAGAACACAGGAAGTAACTTCTTTTACATAGACCTTTGCAACATTTTTCTAGATATGATTCCTAAAGCATGGGAAATAAAAGCAAAAATAAATTATGGGGACTACATAAAAATAAAAAGCTCCACACAGCAAAGGACAAAATCAACAAAAACAAAAAGTAAGCTGTGGAATGGGAGAAGATATTTGCAAACAACATATCTGATAAAGGGTTAGTATCCAAAATTTGTAAAAAACTGATAACTCAGCAGTCAGAAAATAAATAATCCAATTTAAAAATGGGCAGAAGACACGAACAGACATCCAAAGCAGGCATACAGATGGCCAGGAGACACATAAAAAGATGTTCAACATCACTCATCATCAGGGAAGTGCAAATCAAAACCACAAGGAGGTATCAGAATGGCTAAAATCAACTACACAAGAAGCAACAGGTGATGGCAAGGATTTAGAGACAATGAAATCCTCATGTGCTGTTGATAGGAATGCAAATTGGTGCAGTCACTGTGGAAAGCAGTATGGAGGTTCCTCAAAAAATTAAAGAGAGAGTTACTCTATGATCCGATAATCACACTACTATTTACCCTAATATAGAAAAACACTGATTTGAAAGGCAATACTCACCCCTATGTTTACTACAGATTCATTTAGAATAGCCAAATTATGGAAGCAGCTCACATTCTATCAACAGATTAATGAATAAATAAGATTGATATATATACACAAAATAATATTGTTCAGCCGTAAACAGAATGAAATACTGCCATTTGTAACCACATGGATCCAACTAGAGTAGGCAATGCCAAGTGAAATAAGTCAGAGAAGAACAGATACCATATGATTTCAGTCATATGTGGAATTTAAGAAATAAAGGGAAAAACAGAAAAACCAAGAAACACACTCTTAACTATTTGCAGTTATTGTTATTCATAGTTACAGAACAGACAGTTACCAGAGGGGAGGTGAGTGGCTGCATGGCTGAAATAGGTGATGGGAAGTAAAGAGTACACTCAGAATAATAAGCACTGAGTAATATATGAAATTGTTGAATCATTATATTGTACACCTGAAATTAATACCACATTGTATGTTAACTGTACTGGAAAATGAAAAACAAAAAAAATAAAAATATCAAAGACCATTAAAAAGTTATGGAGGAAAAAGATGGTCTAGTAGGTATTATGGTCTTAGAAAGCTGTTCAATTTTTCATATATTACACAATTAAAAATAAAACTTTAGGAAATACTTTTTTAAATTACCAGTAAAAATATATAATATGTCATTTAGCACCCATGCAATTATTTAATAGACATTCATTACAAAAGCAGATAAAATAACATAATCAGGCCTATAGAATTTACTTTGCTAATTTTTTGGTTGATGAAAGGAAAAAATGAAAGTTTTTAAAAGTTTTATTTATTTGCAGAGAGAGAGAGAGGAAAGAGAACATGAATGAGGGAAGGGCAAAGGGAGGAGACACAATTGCAAGCAGTCTCTTCATGGTCAGTGCAGAGCCCAGTGTGGGGCTCAAACTCAAGAACCATGAGATCATGACCTGAGCTGAAACCAAGAGCCAGATACCTGACTGAGCCACCTCGGTGCCCTGAAAGTTTTGGTTTTGTTTTTTTTTTAACTTTATTTATTTATTTATTTTGAGAGAGAGTGTGTGATTGGGGGAGAGGCAGAGAGAGAGGGAGGCAGAGAATCCCAAGCAGGCTTCACACTGAATATGGAGCCGGTCATGAGGCTTGGTCTCACAAATGTAAGATCACATCCTGAGCCAAAATCAAGAGATGGATACTTAAGCAACTGAGCCATCTAGGAACCCCCAGATGAAATTATTTTTATTTGTGTATGCTGATTATACTAAATCTTAATTTACCTTATCCAAACTTCTTGGTTTTCAGAGGTAAATTTCCAGAAGTTTTGCAGAATATGACTTACTAAACCAACTGAGGATTTTTCTTTTCTGACTTCATTTTTATTAACTGGTCAGATTTTTTAAGCTGCATGATCATTTCTAAAATATCTGCTTGGAAACCTACATGGGTGAGAATGGTTTAAGTGGTTTTTAAGTGTTTTTGTCAGTGGCTTATAATTTAAAGGCACTTTTTTTTTTTTTTTTAAGATTAAAGTATCTTCAGTAACAAGTAGACTCCCCACTTTTAAAAAAAATGTACTTTTTTACCTAAATGGACAATTAGTGAGGAATAATAAAGTGACTATTATTTAAATGAGGGTAAGGGATGATTTGGTGATTTTGGTGTCACTGCTTTTTATAGAATGTATCTAGCACGTGACAGACTGAGTCATTTCTTCACCTGTACAGATGGATTTACATCCAGGAAATTCTAAGATGACTGCATTAGCTGGAGACAGACAGGCTGCAGCAAATACTGGAAGGAAGAGTAGCTGGAAGCAACACTGGCCTTGAAGAAAGTAGATTGACAGTTTGGAATTCCCTTTCTACCAAATCTTCATTATGGAACCTCAGAAGAAATGGTCCTCTGAGGATCTGTGGCCAGATTTTCTGAAACTCAAACCTAATTTCATGATAAAGTAAAAGTGAATCAATGGCAACAGAATATTTTACTGTAATAGAAAATCTAAGAAGCATTACCACTACAGATCAATCTCAGTGACCTCCATTTACAGTGGTCTCTATGGGGTCATGACCCCCTTTTTCTTCCCTACTCTGTATTCTCCTTTCAGATACCTAATTGTTTTTCTCCAGTCTTTAACATAATAGGGAGCCCTGAAGAACCCAGTGTCTATATTCATCTTTATAACTATATTATATACATCTATATCTGTTTCAGCATTTACCACCTTGAATTTTTTATTAAAAAATAATTTTTTTATTATTTTCTACTTATATATATGTAATTTAGTGTAATACATTTATGTGTCACTTTTATGTGCAAAAAGCTATGCCAGTGGCTGTGGGAAGATAAAAAGATTACAAGCATCTTGAAATACATAATCCTTTTTTAGATTTGTTAAGTGTGTCTCCTAATGCCTTGCACCTGTAGAAGAATCCTATAAAAACTTACTAACCTGTCACTCTTTTAATATTGCAAAACTAAAGACTGAGATAGCCTACAGTTACAGATGTTTATTTGATACATAGGTAAAAATGAACCTAAATGCCTAGACCCTGGTAGGAAGCAATCCAGACAGACGGACTTTTATTAAAAATGAAAGGTTGTTTGCTGTACCCATGAAGAGAAGCGGTATGGACCCGGGGAGTTTCATTTGGTGCCAAGAAGTCACTATTCCTTCCTAATTTCTACTCTTTCATATTCAACTTACCCATGCTACACTTGACAAAGGTCTAACTCTGGGAGGCAGTGGCTATGAAACAAATTACATTAATTTCTAGAATGCAACATACTCTGGCATGCCTCTGTGACTGTTTCTTCTTTCATCCATCTTCCTTCCAAGCCTAAGAAATTTATGGTCATCCGTCAAGTCTTATGTTTCTGAAGCTTTCTTTCACCCTCCTTATCCATCCATCTGTATCTTATTACCATTCCAAATTTGTGTTTCCTCCTAAAGCCACAGCTTTCCTCCAAAGTCTCTCCATATATCTTGAACCATATCAATCATATTGTTACTTTTCCAGTTTACTCTAATTTTTGTCACGATGTCTTTATATGCTATTTAGGAAATTTCTGACTCCCACTAGATTTTGGACCAAGGCTTCTGGAAGAAAACCCACAGTCTAGAGGTGAATATTGAGAGAAACAATTCACAGAATAGCTTATCGAATATTTCAGCCTCTTAAGAAAACATAAATATTAAAATCTTTATTTTCCACATGCCATATATTTCATAGTGGTTAGCTTTTAGAGTAAGAGTCACTCCACAAATACATATTGAATGAATAAATGGATGGTGTCCAGAAAGCAAATGACATGATTGCTATTAGTTTTCACACTAAGCCATTCTAACTGGAGATCATGATTCATTTTTATCTAGAGTTTCATCAATCAGTGTTATGCATATCAGAGTACTACAACATGGTCATCTAGATGGAAGTGAGCTGTTTGTCAGCTCTGTTCTGTATAATTATTCCATTAAATAGCAGGGTATAATTAAATGATACATATGTAGTGAGTGAAATTATATAGCCACTCATGTCCCACAATCAAAATAACATCATTACTTTTTTTCATGAACACACTTTCCTTTTAACAAACAAAGGATATTATTTATAATTTTGAATAATATCATGCTCATGGGACAGTGTCTCGCCTTGATCTTTAACCAGTGTGGTTGTCCAAGAGCCCACATTCTTTTTCGGAAGCCCCATACAGCCAGACACCATGTCTGGATGAGTCTTTTTATTTTTTTTAAGTTTATTTATTTTGAGAGAGGGAGAGAGAGAACATGCATGAACAGGGGAAGAGGCAGAGAGAGGCAGAAAGAGAATTCCAGCTCCACTGACAGTGTGAAGCCCGACATAGGGCACGATCTCATTAACCATGAAATCATGCCCTGAGCTGAAATCAAGAGTTAGATGTTTAACCAACTGAGCCACCTAGGTGCCCCTAGAGGAGTCAATTCTAATCGGCCACTCTGCTCTCCACCTACACTTCCTTTTCTGTAGTTTATTGTTTTATCTTCTCTCAATTGCTTTTCCACTCTGATTCTAGGGTGAACTCTGTGTGATCCATACCTGGAAATGTGGCGCTCTACCCCCAGTAGAGATTGTCTCTATATATTTATAAAACAAATAAAAGCAACTGAACTAAACAACCATAAACTATTTGATTCTGGAAAATACGCGTTTCTCAATCATTCCTCTGTGTTTTTTACACAGTCTTCCAGGACACTGAATTTTTTTTTTTAACAACTGGAAAAGTTAACACTTTGTGATGTATGTCTTCATAATCTGTGCTCACCTCTGTTATATCATGTAACCACACCAGATCACAGTATTTTATCTGCTCTCTCTATTAACTGTAAACTCCATGTTTATAAGAACTCCTTTAGTATAGTTTTGCCTTAAAGTGACAGGAGCTTTATTTGTGTTCAAGAAAATTTAACAGGAAAGAATGAGAGAGAAGAGAGAGAGAGAGGAAGGAAGAAAGAAAGGAAGGAGAGAGAAAGAAAAGAAAAGAAAAGAAAAGAAAAGAAAAGAAAAGAAAAGAAAAGAAAAGAAAAGAAAAGAAAAGAAAAGAAAAGAAAAGAAAAGAAAAAGAGAGAGAAAGAAAGATGAAACAAATCAGTCAACCCTGAGTTAGTCATTGGGGAGGAATTCAAGATAGGGAAAAAGGGAGAAAGAAATGATTTGAAAATTTATAATGTGTTTAAATTTAGCCTTTGAATGAGTCAATTATCTGCAGTGTAGTTTCCCTTCAGAAAAATGTGTGGTCCGTTTCTCATTTCTCTAATAATCTTTCTGGATAATGCTTAAGAATGATTGATTTTCATGTTATCTTTTCACTGTTTCTCTTTTATTTTTGATTATTGAGCTTCTTAAAATAGTAAGATTATTTATTGGATAAAGGACATCATTTTTAGGATGCATAGATACCACCTTTAAACATTACTGAAACCATGAAAGATAAATATCATCGTCTTCATTTTAACACAAAGAAACTGACTAAAATATATCGCATATATTATCTCTAAGATCATGAGCACAACAAAATTGGGGGTTTTCTTAACTTTTCTTTACTTTTTAGATCAAAACCTGCTCTTTTTATTACTCAATTCTTCCTGGTTACATAGCCCATTGCATAATCAAGTTTAGAAAATTATCAAAAATGCTGGCAGGAATTAATTAGAAACTTCACCACAACCAAATTCTTAAGACCTTTTGTTGTTGTTGTTCCCATTTAAATGTATAATAATGTCTAGATTGTAACCTTTTCCAACAGGACCATGTTAATGCTTTGGGGTAAAATAATGGTTATGGGAATCATGACTAAGTTCCTAGATATTCCACATGAGAGATCAAATTCTCACCCAGACTATTTCATAAAATTCCAAATTCTGATTAGAATTTGCAGTCAGTTCACTTTCTGGAAAGTCTTTATATCCATCAATTATTCTGTGGATTCATATACTTTTCAGTGTGTGAGACAGTCAGAAGTAAGTAAGTTTGTTTGGTTTCCCAAGAGTAAAGGCACATCTATTCCAAAACTTCTCTAACATCACTTGATCTCCTCCTTGTTCATGCCAAATATAGGTCTACTTCACTCTCAAGTTCTCACAGAGCTAACACATGTATTGAATGCATATGGATGGGAGAGCTAGTACTTGCCTCAAAGAGGGATTACTATTGCTTTGCCATGCAATAAGGGGCAAAGCTTAAATTTTAAGTTTCTGATTTTCCTCATTTTTAAAGATTTTCCACATTTAAGTAGATGGTAAATTCTCCCACACTGTAATGCAGATGAAATGATTAAGAAAAGACAGTGGCATTTTATCTAGGTAAGGGGAGAAGGTGATCATCACTTTTGATACTTTTTGTGAACAAATCGGACCTTGTTCTTTCATGATCTGTAGATAATGCATCTTAAATGTCAGCATTAATTTCTGTACTATTTAAAAGTGTACAAACTCAAAGTTGATGTCTTGAGAAGGTGCCACAGGGGAAAAATATTCTGTTTACAGAAAATGTGTGTACAATGTAGAAGTTATCAGATTATCTTTGAGGATTCTTTTAAATTGGCAGATTTTTCCCTATATACAGATAAAATCACTTCTATGACTTCCATATTGTAACCATATTACCTGTCTTAATATAGATATTGATGATTTCATATGAATAGCATCAATTATAGTTTCATATGAATGATACAGATTAATAGAACCTATTTAAAATATACAGTATACTGTATTTCATAGGAATGGCATAAATTACAGTTTCATATGAATGATACAGATTACTAGTATCTATACAAGTATACTGTATATCTAAAGGTATAGCTACTAAATAGTTTTCCTAAGAAATACTTTTTTACTCTGTTTTTAAAGTTTTGATGGTCATATATTGGGTCATAAATATAAAGATATACCTATATTTAAATCATTCTTTTTTCAGGTTTTCAACCTGGAAATGGGTACTTCTTCTCTGAGGGCATTCTCTTCCAGACATTTTTATCATACAATTTTTATCAAAATGATAAACCCAATCTAGGTGTGCCCTTTTTCATCCACCATTTATTCTACTCTCTGTTTTTACATTTATAATCAGAACTCTCAGTTGTCATCAAAGAGACTATAAGAGGCAACCAGTGATTTTGAGAGCTATTATGCCATCCATAACTTGCCCTTAATCAAGGTGCTTTTACTGATTTTTAGTTTTGTTCTTGAAGTCTTAATATATTGTGAGGGCTTTCCCTTTTGTTATAAGAAAGAGTGTCTCTGACTACCTGCAAACATTAACATCTTTGGAAAAGCTGTGCAGAAACCACAGTGATATATATGTGGGCATCATTTCCCTTTTAATTCACCACATGAAATGTAGCATACCAACTGAACACATGTTGAACAGAATCAACTTCATCTTTAAGAATTAAAAGCATAGGGGGTGACTAGGTGGCCTAGTTGGTTAAACGTCCAACTCTTGGTTTTGGCGCAGGTCATGATGTCATGGCTCCTGAGTTCGAGCCCCACATCAGGCTCTGTGTTGATGGTGTGGAACTTTGTTAGGATTCTCTCTCTCTCTCTCCCTCTCTCTCCCTCCCTCTCTCTCCCTCCCTCTCTGCACTGCCCCATCTGTGCTCTCTCCCAAAATAAATACATTAATTTAAAAAAGAATTAAAAGTATAAAAATTTATATATATATACATATATATCTTCATATATGTGGATATTCTTATAAAATCATCTGTGTATCATATAGTTTACAACACTTATACATTATTTTATTTTGTCCTATGAGTATAACAGGGCAGATATTCTCATCAGGAGTGGTAGGTAATGAGTTAAATGTCAGACATCTACTAAAAGGTGAGGACTTAGCCAGGAGGTACATTTTCAGGCTTTTACTACTTTTCCCCAAAAATTCTAAGGATAAAATCCTTCAAAAGATATGGTATAAATTTGGGAAAAGGCTCAGGGTTAGAACTTGGAAAAAAAAAAAAAAGAAGACTTTCAAAACCTTAAATTCTTAATTCTCTTTCAACTAAGAATTCCAAATTCCTTTTGAGAATGTGATTGCTTACATGTCAAAGATAGTGAAGTGGGCTTACTGTATAAGAGATTTATGCAACAGTTATATAAAATAAAGAATGCAGCTGATCCTCCTCTTAGTGGTCATTTTATGCAATGTGCTAAACTTTCTTTTGACTGTGACCCTCTCTAAAGAGATCCAAAGAAGTAGATCGAATCCTGTTCTACCTCAGTGATGATATAGCCATTCCTGGCAATTGAAATTAAAGATCACCAACCCCCTTTCTCTTTCTACCTCTTCCTGTACTCTGTTAGAAATTGTCCCAAATGGAAATTGGCCATTGGATAAGAATTAATGTAGTAAGACTTGGGCAGCAGAGATGATCAGGAGATTAGAACTTGCTCACATTTTACTGCACAATTTCTATCTGTGAGATGTCCCTGAGTCCCTTTCCCATTGGTTCTCTTCCAATATTTTCATGTGCTAAGATGTTTATTCTGAGGTTAATTTTGTGTGGAAAATACTAACAGTCCATTTTTGAGTTTTATAGCTGGTTCATTAATATCCATGCTGTTCAGTGTTTCATCCTGTGTTCTGATAAGTTTTTCATTTCTCAGCTCCTTGCAACAATAGAAATAACTTGATTTAATGAACTGAATTCTGTTTTTTCTTTGCTCTAATAACAATCGTTATGCAATTTTTGTATCATACTAAGGATATAATCTCTGGCTTTTAATCAAGAGAAACCAAAGAACAAAATATGATTAAATTCCTTTCAAAACAAGGAATACCT
Organism: Hyaena hyaena; assembly: GCF_003009895.1. NCBI lineage: Eukaryota > Metazoa > Chordata > Mammalia > Carnivora > Hyaenidae > Hyaena > Hyaena hyaena. The sequence continues at coordinate 99,880 of NW_024082575.1, read as the reverse complement.
TTAATAGACAGAAATTGAACCTGATATGAAAAAAGCTACCTACTAAGATTTAGGAAGAGGGTAATCATATCATGGAGTCTGCCTGGGATTCTCTCTGTCCCTCCCCCACTTGTGCATGCACTTTTGCGTGGATGCACTCTTTTTCTCACTCTCAAAAATAAACCTTAAACAACAGAAGAGGGAGAAAAGAGTAGAGGGGGTAGGAGAAGGATGAAAAACAAATCCCATTTTACTAATACAAATTACCCTCCCAAATTTAGATATCTAAATTCTGATCAAGTATTTAATTATCTCAACATCTTTTTCAATATAAAGAAAACTTACTGAAAAAAATGCCTTAAAAAAAAAAAGACCTAATTTCTATGGCATACGTTCTATAATCCAGAAAAGTATACCAGGGTAAGATTTTCCAATTTTTGTTTCATTTTGTTTTTGGTGCTAGAAAAATTATACATCTGTGGAAGCAGGAGAAGAAAGAACTTACACATACAGGGACACACATAGTACAAACACACATAACCATGTGTGGAAAGTAACCAAGTACACACACACACACACACACACACATACACACACACACACCAAATGTCTACATATACATGTCTTTTAATTCTAAATTAACTGTAAGGCCCTACCCACTGTGATAAATAGAACTTTTGTTTGTTGTTTGTTTTAAGTTTATTTATTTTGAGAGAGAGAGAGAGCGAGAGCAAGCATGAGCAAGGAAGGGGCAAAGAGAGATTGAGAATATCAAGCAGGCCCCTCACTGCCAGCACAGATCCCAATGCAGGGCTTGATCTCACCAACATGGATATCCTGACTTGAGCAGAAATCAAGAGTCGGATGCTTAACTGACTAAGCCACCCATGTGCCCCATAAGTAGAACATTTTTAATGCAACTGAATTTTCCCTTAAACAAAGCAAAATAAGAAAAACTTGACTATTGTTAAACAAAGGCTCAGGAATTATCAATTCAGAGTTGCCTAGGGAATCACCAGATTTGGGAGCTCAGTTTCCGAGAGAGAAACAGAAGAAGGAAAAAGTCAAATCCTGTAGCATTGGCCAGAACTGGGCTAGTAACACTTAATATCTATCAAGAACCAGATACCTTGAATGTTTATATATATATTTTTTTCTTTCATTTAATCCTTGACATTATTTTGCTGATAGACACTCTTATTATCATCCTCTACACCAAAGATAAGCAAACTTAGGCATAAACCTTTTCTAAAAGGTTTAACATGAACAGGGTCTATAAATGCAAGTATGTGAACACAAGTGTTGAAGAGTAATACAATTTGAGTATTTGGTTGATAGCCTGATTTTGTATGTATTATCAAGTAGGCTTTAATCATTACCATCACCAAAGACATGAGCTTTGCCAGTGTAAGAAAGAGTCTTAGTAAAGGCCCAAGTAGCTTTGACCATCATGGGGCGCCTGGGTGGCTCATTTGGTTAAGAATCTGACTCAGGTCATGATCTTGTGGTTCATGAGTTCGAGCTCCACATTGGGCTCTTTGCTTTCAGCATGACAGCAGAACCAGTTATGATATTCAGCCAAAATTATATTGTAGACAAACTACAGATGAGAAATTTGCAGGTATTAATAATATTCCTAATGGAAGAAGAGGGGCATATGGACAAGAAACAGTTCTGACAGGCAAAAAAATAGTAATTCTCATATGTGGTAAATATATGAGAACACTCATTCTGCCATTCTGCATGTAGGACAATCCATCCATGAGAAGAAATCTAAGGATCAAAAATGAGAAATAGAAGGAAGTGGCCAAGAGGCCTTTAACCAACGTACATATGTATGTATTGCTCGAAAGAGGTCAAACTTCACATGTTACAACTAAATCATCCTTAACTATAAATGTCTATTTAGTTAAATTCATATCAAGGCAAAGAAAATATTGTTTAAGGCTAATGTCCTGCCAAACTCACCTACTGGGAAATGATCTCCTAAAGAACACAATCAGAAATGCTGACAATCAATTTTTCTTAAGAATTTAGTGTAGTGGTGGCTCTATGTGGCATCAGTTTTATTTGTTTTCCTTTAGCTCACTTTCCATTGTATTCTTTTACCTTTTTCTCCACACTTTTTTTTTTTTTAATGTTTTATTTATTTCTAGGAGAGAGAGAGAGAGACAGCGTGAGCAGGGGAGGGTCAGAGAGAGAGAGGGAGTCACAGACTCTGAAACAGGCTCCAGGTTCTGAACTGGCTGTCAGCACAGAGCCCGACACGGGGCTCGAACCCACAAACCGCAAGATCATGACCTAAGCGAAAGTCGGACGCTTAACCGACTAAGCCACCCAGGCGCCCCTCCATACTTTTAAGTTTATCCTATCTAAAATAAAATTGCAACACTTAAGTTGTAAATGATTCTAGCTTTTATCTAGCACTCAGGCAGCTGAAGTCCATCCATTCTAGGCCCAGAAAGAGGCAAGAACCGAGATGTTAGCAATTCTGTGTCCCCTCCTTCCACATCTCAATGGATAGATACGCAGCTATCAGGATAAGCAGTTTTAAAATTCTACCATGTTAGGGGCACCTGGGTGGCTCAGTCGGTTCATGGGTTTGAGCCTCGTGTCGGGCTCTGTACTGACAGCTAGTCAGAGCCTGGAGCCTGTTTCAGATTCTGTATCTCCCTCTCTGACCCTCCCCTGCTCATTCTCTCCCTTCTCTCTCCCTCCCTCTCTCTTTATCTCTCTCTCAGAAATAAATAAAACATTAAAAATAAAATAAAATTCTACCACATAGGACAACAAATTCTGCCATGCAATAGATTAGTCAAGTAAAGAGTACTCATTAGAAAATATTTTCTTGGGGCACCTGAGTGGCTCATTTAGTTGGGTATCCAACTTGATTTCGACTCAGGTCATGATCCCAGGGTCATGAGACTGAGCCCCGTGTCTGGCTCTGTGCTGAGTGTGGAGACTCCTTAATATTCTCCCCCTCTCTTCCCACCTTGGAAAAAAAAAGAAAAAGAAAATATTTCCCTTCCATTTACTGTAACCTTAGTTTTACTGGTAGGGGAAAGTCTTTTAAAAATGTACTGTATGTGATCTTAACTACTTACAATATACTATTTTATAAAAAATAACAATAAATAAAATTAAAAACAGCATATAATTACCCAGGGCAACTCAGCACATCCTAACAAAGTCAGGACGAAAATCTGTGTCTTCTGAACATAAATTCAAGCTCTGTACATGAATTTAAAAAGCACTCTGTCAACTTGACCAAACATGTAGTCTGAACCATTTGGTTGGTCTTCACACTTTAATTCAGTTTTGGTATAGGTGTTCTGTTAGGTCATAAAGATTGTTTTGTCATTTTAAAGGTCTGTTAAATATCATGTGTAAAACTCATCTTTCTTTCTATATTTTACTATATGCTCTTATCTTGAACTTTTCATCCCTTCAGGCTTCTTTAATGTTGAAGATGTTGAAATAAATGACAAGCCTGCCTCCCAAGACCTTAACCCTGAAGAAAAGCTTAGTCTTAATTTGATTTTTCTTTCTGTATTAGGAAGTAACTGTTGCAATCTTTCCACTGCTTACAAGAGATGTAATTGTTCCCTTACCACAACTTTTGACAAAATTGTATGTCCCCACTCTCAGCCTTGAAACACCCTCACGTCTATGGGTCCCCAGAGTTTTTCTGAGATTGAGAGACTGAAACAAAATAGTGAAGGAAGATGTACACCTGAAACGAAGTCTTTAGGTATCATTGGTCCATCTGAAAGAATACGTCATATGACATGACACAAAATATTTTCCATAGATACCGCCCAATTTGATTTCTGCACAACTGGCCCAAAGCCTTTATATAGTTTTGTATTTTTAACTGCAAGGAAAAAAGCTCAATATAAGCAGAACTGCTTCCAAATAGAAAAGCAATAGGTTTCTAATCTCTGATTAATCTAAACATTGTTTTACATCTCTCACTATATTTCATAAAATATTTCAAATACATTATATCATTTAATGCATACAAAACTTTTTGAGGAAAGGAAGACTACTTCACCATGATTAAAGATAAGGACACAAAGAGTCTGAGAGTATTAGTGCCTTGCCTATCCATCAACATTCAGAGTAAAGTATGACCGTCTGGTCATATTTTTACTCACTTTAAAAACTGAAGTTAATCATTGTCCCTTATTTTCTGTGAATCATGTTTTGCTTTTTAATATTTGCAGTAAATCCTCAAGCTTCAAAATATATTCCCTTTATTAAACTAAAGCCTTTTTAAATTCCTCCCATTTTAAACCTCATCTTCCCTGAAAAAGTCTAGTTAAGCAGAATTTTTTGTGTTCAAGCACCAGAAACTATGTGCTGGGCATGATTCATGGTACTGTTAGACAACCGACAATGATAGATTCAACTGATAGACAAGTTTTATTAGTATCACCTGGGAATCTGGAAAAAATAGCACTTTTGCACTTTGGTCTGAACTAGGCAATTAGAACTCTAGGTACAAGCATGTGGATATGTGTTATAAAAGTTCCCAATAATCTGACCAAGAACTAACACTGTAAAAACTAAATAAAAAATAAAATCACAAGAAGAGTTAGAGATTGAATACGCCATGGGAAGACAAAACAGATTTAGATTTGGCTCACAGGATCACCATTAATTATGTGATTTAGGGAGGAATGGTGGGAGATCATGATTAAACACTTTCACGGCACAGTTTAGTGACAGTATACGAGAAATAATGCAGGTAATAAGCCATGCAAAGGACAACTTCCTCCGCAGAAAAGTTAAATAAATTTTGTATCTTTAGTATTTAAACCACAGAAGACATTTTATTAGTTTCCTAGGGTTGGGTATGCTAAACAATAAAAATTTATTTTCTGACAGTTCTGGAGAAGTCTAAGGTCAAGGTGTCAGCAGGTTTTATTTCTTCTGAGACCTATCTCCTTGGCTTGCAGCTGGGTTCCCTCTTGCTGCCTCTTCACAGGGTCTTTCCTCTGCATGGCTCATGTCCCTAGAGTCTCTGTTGTGTCCTAGTTTTCTTTTCTAAGGATGCCAGTCAGATGGATTAGGGCCCGACCCTAACATCCTCATTTCAACTGAATCACCACCGAAAAGGCACTATCTCCAAATACAGTTACATGCTGAGGCAGTAGGTGTTAGAGATTCAACATATGGATTTTGGGAAACAGAATTTAGCCTATAACAGCATTTAATAAATTTTAGTTGTCCTATGTTTTTTCGTATTTTCTAGCCCCTCCTTTACCTAGCTCACTAATTTCACACGGCCCCTGTATCAGTTGTATTTGCTGCCCGGAAGTTATTTTCCTTAGCAAATTTGATAACCTAAAAACTTGGTGAGGATTAGTTTGTGTATTGATAGGTACTGGTGCTTTTAAGCAACATATTTGTATAAGCATGAAGTCAAGAGACTTTGGTATCTTTCCATGACAGTGGATGGGGTGAAGATTTCTGGTACGCAGCTCAACTAAAATTGGAGCTGTTCATAGAAAATTAGATGTTTGATGCTCTTTAAATCTGTCACATGGACAAATGCAAGTTTGAACTATAACTGTGTTTGGACCTAGATAATCTGTGATTTTAGGAGAGCCTGCTTTTTTTACCTTTTCTATATTTTAGGAAATAAAATAAGTACCACTGTAATTGAACATTTTAAAACTATCACCTTTTCCTTCCAGAGAAAATGTTCATGCTTTATGACTCGTGTGTCCTTCTTTACTTCTAGCTTTCAATTTTTTCAAACACCTACGTCTCTTTTTCTTTCTAGTTGTTAACGTTAGTGATGAAAAACAGTTTTTCCTCAATGTATGCTTAATTTCTCCTTAGTGAGAATTCTACCAAAAAAAAAAAAAAAAGAATTCACGGAATATTAATGTGGTATTTCTTTTTGAGTTAGATTCTTTGGGATTGTCCATTTCTTGTGTTAAGAAACAAAATTCAACTGAGTGATTTAAAGATCTAGTTGGCTTTATGCAGGATTCCTGATTTGGGCAGCATCCCATCTAGCAAATAGAATCACCAAGGACCTGTGCAAAATGGAAGGATTTTATAGGCAGAAATGTAGTGGGACAAGAAGGGTTTTAGCAAAAGAAAAAAGACTGTTCAGGCCAGGTCACCTTCCTTTAGGGGGAAGATGGGGACTATGAGAGGAGTCTTAACATGTAGATTACTTCATAGTACTGATCACAAAATCCCTGAATTGATTGGTTTAAAAATCTAATTCTGAGAGAGGCTGAAAGTGAAGTTAGGTTAGATTTTAATAACTTTGGGTGGAATTTAGTAAAAGTGACTTCACTTGGTCTCTGTGGTCATTTTAATGCTTGATAAACTATTATTAAATCTCCCTAACTGGTTCTGCTCCCTAACAGATCCTTTAGTCTTTGTATACCATCTGTAAGACATTTCTAAAACACACTATCTGGAAGAAATCCAATAAAGTAGGGCCTGTATGTCAACTTGATCATTGTTCTTTCGAAATGCCTATGGAAAGGCACTATGGAAAGTGAATGTATTTTTCTTCATTTCTCTCATTGGAAAAATGGGTTACAATAATCTTGTATGAACAGTTTTAAATCTTGTTTCATATTTTCAGTTCAGTAGAGAACTTTTCATTCTATAAATTTTATAAAGGAAATTTTATAAAGGAAAATGGCATTATACTTTCAGGTTTCTTACCAAGGATTAACAGGACTTTTAATAGACAATCTGGGTCTTTTCCAAAACTTTTAAATAGTAAGTGTTAAAGCTAAAATTTCTACCACATGGTCAATTGTTCTTGTTTTGGTCCAATGTGTTGGTATTTTCAGGGATGAAGAACCAGGAGGCCAGCTGGTTACAGATAAGTTCCATATTGACTGGGATTCAGTACTTGTTGACACAGATAATGTAATCACGGCACGGTTTGATGGCAGAGGAAGTGGATTCCAGGGCCTGAAAATTTTGCAGGAGATTCATCGACGGTTAGGGTCAGTGGAAGTAAAGGACCAAATAGCAGCTGTGAAGTAAGTGTGTCCACATTTTCCTACTGTTTTTCCTTTAGTGGTGGAAGCTAGGTATATGATACATTACGCCTGAATCATGTACTTTAGTACAAAGATCTGTACTTTAGTGAATAGACAATTTTCTATGTTACTCGTATAGACTACTGCATTCATTTTTTCAAGTATTTCTCACTCTTAACACAATAATAAAACAATATCATACTTCCTCCTCTTTGGAATTAAAATTCACTTTGATTTATAAAAATGCGAGAGACTTTATTTAAACCACTCTATTGCCCACAACGTCTATTATTTCCCCCAGTTACCTATAATTCTTGAACTTTCACAGACACCATTCCCCCACTGGCATGAGTGACCTAGAAAACTATTAGGTTCTTTAAAACAGCACACAGAAACTGGCTGGGGTATTGTCAAAATGTAGTTCTGTAGGCCTGAAATGCCCCCAATTCGTCATCACCTAGTGTTGCCCAAACAACTGTACCATCACTTTGAGTAGCATGATTTTAGAATATATAATCTTTAAATGTGAATAGAGCTCCAACCACTAAATATTTCTAGTTTGACTTCTGGGTTTTGTGTGCATGTGTGCATATGTTTGGGTGCCAAGAATCAATGTATGTCTAACTCAAGAAAATATAATTGTATATTTTTTCTCATTACAGATTTCTACTGAAACAACCATACATTGACTCCAAAAGATTAAGCATTTTTGGAAAGGTAAAAAGAAATGTTGTGTACATGTGTATAAGCACAAATAGCTACATAGGTGTAGTTTACATTTATAGGTATATACACATGTGTTTCTATATATATTTTATATAATTTCCTCATTTTATATAATCTCTTGGTATGATTCTTTAAAATGTAATATTATAATACTATACACATCCAGTCATTTATTAATCCAGCAACTATTTATAATTTAATTGGTACTGGTATTAGAAGTAGAGCAACAACTGAACAATAATGAAAAAATCTGTTTTCATAAAGCAGATCTTCTAGAAAAAAGAAATTGATAAACACATAAATGAAAAACACGATTTCACATAGCAAGAAGTCTTGTAAGGAAACAACACAAAAAAATAAGTGGACACAAGTGAACTGTAGGAGGGGCCAATGTTATTAGATTAAGTGGTCAAGTAAGGCCCCTTGGATTAAGTGATATTTAAGCTGATACCTAAATAACAAAAGAGCCAGTCCTACAAATCTCTTGGAGGTATGGTGTTCTCTATAGAAGGGTCAAGTACCACAGCTCTAGGGATAACTTACATGGCTCAGAAACTGAATGATGACCTATATGTATAATTATGTCTTTGTGGTGTTTTCTGCATGATATTTAATTCTCAATGCAGTAATTTTTATGTCAGGTCCAACATCATTTTCACAATGTGTATAGAGACTCCATGTAGATACTTACTGGACACCTAGTTTATGCATATCACTAGGCTAGACTCAAATGAAAGGAAGGAGATCTAGTACTATTTTAGTTTAGAGACAAAATTATTGGTGTTCATGGATTTAAACATAAGTTTTATCATAAGTGAACTTAGAGATACAGGACCAGAATAACTGACAATTCTACTGGGCATAAATTTTAGTGGTATTCACTGACAAATAGGTGTATGGAGAAAGCTATTTTATAAATGAGTAAATTGTAAATCAGCACAAACCACCACCACTCTCCCCTGACCTCAGATACCTGCAGTGCATCATGTCTTTGCTTTATTTTATTTTTGCTCTTCAAAATATTCAAGAGTTCAGGGGCAATGCTTCTCTGACAAATACAAATACAGAAATGAAAGCCCATCACTACAAGTATATCACTATATATATGCGTGTGTGTGTCTACTGTAATTACATATTTAATGTAATTAAATATATATACTTAATGTTGATTTTATTTTTGAGAGAGAGAGAGTGCAAGTGAGTGAGGGGCAGAGACGGAGGGAGACAAAGAAGCTGAAGTAGGCTCCAGGCTCCATGCTGTCAGCACAGAGCCCAATGTGGAATTCAAAACCAGGAACCATGAGATCATGACTTGAGCTGAAGTGCGACACTTAACCAACTGAGCTTCCCAGCACTAATAAAAAAAATATAAGCAGAAAAACAAATGGAAATGCCTAAGAAAGTTATCATTCCAAAGAAATGGAGGGGCGCCTGGGTGGCTTAGTCGGTTAAGCGTCCGGCTTTCGCTTAGGTAATGATCTCGCGGTTCATGGGTTCGAGCCCCGCATTGGGCTCTGTGCCGACTGCCAGCTCAGAGCCTGGAGCCTATTTCGGAGTCTGTGTCTCCCTCTCTCTCTGACCCTCCCCTGCTCACGCTGTCTCTCTCTCTCCTAGAAATAAAAAAAAAAAAGAAAAGAAAAAAAAGAAATGGAAATCCTTGACAAATTAACAAGTGCATACAGTGAAATCTTAGCACATGGCTAGAGCATGGATGAACCCTGAGGACACTGCGCTCAGTGAAATGAATCAGAGTGACAAATACTGTGTGATCCCATTTATATAAAATATCCAGAGTAGTCAATTTCATGAAGATGGAGAGTGGAATGGTGGATACCAGGGGTTAGGGGAAGGGAAAAGGAAAGTTTGTTGCTTAATATGTAATAGAATTTCAGATTTGGAAAATGAAAAAGTTCTAGAGATTGGCTTCAAAATAATGTGAATACACTTGATACTACTGAACTGTGCACCTAAAGGTAGTCAAATTGGTAAATGCTACATTATGTGTTTCTTACAGCCCCTCCTTCCCTGCACACATAGTGCGTATAGTTGAGAACACTTTACTTTTTAATGCTCCTGAGACATGTAATAATTTACAAAGGGCTTAGTGCTTATGTATTTCAAGGCTGTACTTACTATACACATACATAAGTATAAAAGATAAAATGAGCTATACACACATTCATTACTATGGAAATTTAAATTCAGAAGGTTGTAAAGTGCTTTATAGAAAAAGTGGAACATAAATTGGATGGTGAAAGTCATTCAGCAAGTAGAGGCCAAGGAGAAAGCTCTTGTGTAAATGTTCAAAGAACACAAAATAATTGACTATAACTAAGGCCCACATAAAGGAATGACAAGTGACAAAAGTGAGAGGAAGTCTGGGCACAGACCTCAGAGAGTCCTTCATATTAACTAGAAAACAGGAAGAAATAAAGCTCTAGGCCTCAGATTTAGAAGTTCAAAATCCTGTATTTATTATTTTATAAGGGCGCTGATAGGCCTCAGAGTAATTGGCAATCTAAATATACAAAAGAGACATAAATATAAACAAAATGGAATTAAGTGGAAAACATATTCCATTTCTAGTTAACCAAATATGCATATCTGTGACTGAAGTATAATTTAGAAGGTGGCTTTCTGACCATATAAAGGAACAGTGTTAGCTTCAAGACTCTTAAGTCTTGTGATTTTTTTCTTGGAGTATACTTGTTTTGTTTCAGTATCAAATAAAACTATCCTAAACTCATATAATTGGTTAGGGAGTAATGATCTTGCTTTTTTAGACTGTAAAAGATATCTGGGGCTGTTTCTTTCTCTGTTGGAAAATTTTAATTAACATTTAAATTTATTTAATCTATACAAGACAATTAAGACTTTTCCATTTCTTCTTGAGTTAGTTTTAGTACTTTAGTACTTTTAAAATAACTGTTTCCATTTCATATAAAGACTAATTTTAAAGCGTAGTATATATTGTCTTATTATATGTTTAATCATTTTACTGTGATGATAACGTCTCATTTGACTGCTAGTTTGGTTTATTAGTCCCCTTCTGCCTTCGCTGGAGCACTGGCTTGTCCTCTGTTCCAGGCACGCTCTAAGTTGCTCTTCTTCTCCCTGCTTGACTCCCTTCCATCTCCCAATCCCGACTCTTTTTTAATAAATTGTATTTGGGCTTAGGTCTTCTCAACTTGTCTTTGTTTTCTATTTCCCTAATTTTCTACCCTTACCATAATTTTTTTCTTCTACTTTTTAAATCCATTTTGTTCTTAAATTATGGAGTTGAATGTCTAACTTAACTAATTTTTTAGCAGTCTTCCTTTCATTTGAGTTATAAAATCCCTTTGCATTATTCCCGCAGGTTCTTCCCACCAGTGCTGATAGGTAGCTATCCCCAGAAGCTAACCTAACATAATAATTTTAATGTTTATTCTATCAAGAAATTATATCTAAATGTGAATGGTAAGGAACCACCTAGAAAAACAATTTCTCACTTATGTTAAAAAAACAAGGAAAGACTAATTACATGAATTGAAAATGGATGGCAAAATTCAAAACCTATAAACATAATACATAGAATGGATATTGCTATGATTACTAGGCTATGTCAATGGGGAATAAAATTAATTCATTCCATAAACATTTATTAAATGTCTACTAAATGCCTACTATGTCTGAATGTGCTGGACATACAACAGTCATAGAAACAAAAAAAAATCAAACAATCTTTCTCAAATTTCTAGTTCAGTAAGGAAAGATAAATACAAGACAACTTAAAAAATAGTACAATATATGAAATGTCAGTTGGTAATGGAACAATTCAGAAAAATAAAGCAGAGAGGCAGATAGGTGGCCCTAGATAAAGATGAGGTAGCAAGTTTCATTCATAACACAGGAAAGATTTCACTAGGAAATCATGTTTGATCTAAGACAGGGAAATGTGAGGACACAAGAAACATGGATATCAGGGGAAGGTAAAAATTATATATATAAAGAAAGAACAAAAGTATAAACATGAATATAGAAACCTGTTAAAACTTTACTTAGGGAGGTAATTATTTATTAAAACTATAAAATATTCTCAATTGAGATAGGTCTTGTTAGTAACAGTGAGTTACTTCTAAGGTTGAAGCTTTTAATATATACAATATGAAGGAAACAAAGCAGAATTTTAAGAATTGTGATCATATTTATGTGATCATATGAAACAAATTAAGATTTAATGCAAAATAAAACAATGCAATAAACTGTGTTACTCCTAACATGCACAGTACTTTTATTTCAAATTAACTCAATGTGTACTATAAGTGATAGGAGGTTTACAAAGAATCACAAATCTAAGGATAAGAAATATCTTTTCAGTTCTATCAGTTTTATCTTTTTGACTATTCATGAATTCTCTCAGAGTACTCAAAAAAATAATTTAATGATTGTCTTAAAACACAAGGCACATGAAAATGTTAGTCTTAAAAAATAGAAGTTACTCTGTTGAAATAAATCAAATTAAACAGTATTTTGGATTAGATTTTTGAATGCTATAGAGAGAATGTTATTCAACAGCTTTCACTATTAAGTCATAAAGAGTATTTAACTTCATTAATCTTGAATTCTCATATAATATGTGGTAAAATGTAACTCTTTGGGCAGCAGCAAGGATTTACAGCCCCAGTTTTACTTTAGAACCACATGGAAAACCCTACAGCCCATTCTCTACAGATTGAATTGTTTTTGGGAACATTGAGATATATATATATACATTTAAATCTCCACTGGTCTAGGGAATGCTGATTGAAGTCAGGGAGATGTTTGGGCAGGTGTATTTATTATTATACTGTAAGAACTTATTATTTCAAAATGTGGAACAGCCTAGGCATCCCCTGGGATTTACTGAATTAGAACAAGCATTTTAACAAGATCTCCAATTGATTTGAATGAACCTTCAAATTGAAAAGCATTGCTCTAGGATCTGCCCCTTCTTTGGAAGACACTATTGTATTTAGTTCCTGGAGAGAATCAGACAGATTTATATGAAATGGGAACAACAAGATACCAATTTATTAATTTATGTGATTAAAGTGTGATGCACAGTTGTTCTGTGGATTGAAATATTCACCTATTCTCTCAAAGTAGTCACGTTATATAAACAACCAAATTATAACCAATTAAAGGTTTTCTCTAATTCCACTATGGAATTAGAACCATAAACATTATCAACTGAGGTGTGTATCAACTAAGATGCATTTTTCACCATGGAAACCATGAAACAGCTGCCCCATGGGACATACCTGGAACCTCTGGGCTGCAACACATTGGTCTTATTTCCATGACCAAGAACAAGGAACAATACTCTGGAAAAGCTCCCTTTGAGGACAGAACTTTTAGCGGCCTATAGACTTTTGCTCTTTAATAGTTACTTACTTGCTTTGCAGAACTCTTCCCTTTAGATTTCTGAAGGGGAGAATATGCCATCCCAGAAGATGCCTCATTGGCATAAGGATTATTTTGATCTGATTATTTTAAAAAACAGCAGACACAGGAGCAGCTTTGGAAACAGAGGTCTTTTGTAAGAGACATTTGCATTTATAAAGGAAATCTCCATTTGTGTCTCCCTCCCTGTACCAGGATGAGAAGATTGACTCTAAATCATAAGAAACCCTATTATTCACAGAGAAGGCACTGACTCCAAATCAGACTTAAAACCGCCTAACCAACCTTATCCTTGTTTATAGTTCTTTTCCTGGTAACCTCCCATAATAGCTCCCTCCAACATCTTTTTCTGTTTTAATGTTTATTTATTTATTTTAAGAGAGAGAATGTGCATGAGTTGAGGAGGGGAAGAGAGAGAGAGAGAGAGAGAGAGAGAATGTCAGGCAGGCTGTGTCAGTCTAGAGCCTATTGAGAGGCTCAGTCTCAGGAACCGAACCATGAGATCATGACCTGAGCCAAAATCAACAGTCCTGCACTTAATTGACTGAGCCACCCAGGTGCCCCACGCCCAATATCTTTCGTTTGTCTTTGGCTAAAGGTGGTATTTAAGATGGTGGCTTGGGCCATTTTTAAGGAGTTATTCAGTTTCACTGGGCATCTCCTAGGTGTTCATGAGGTATGCATGTTAATAATTTTTTTTTTTTTTGAGAGATAGAGAAGGAAAGCAGGCCCAGAAGTAGAGAAAAGGCAGAAGGAGAGAGAGAGAGAATCCCAAAACCCATGCAGGCTCTATGTCCAATGGGGAGCCCACATAGGGCTCAATTCACGACTGTGAGATCATGACCCAGGCCGAAATCAAAAAATACATTCAACAGACTGAACCACAGAGGTATCCCAAACTTCTTTTTCCTCTAGATAATCTTTTATTACAAGGCATCTCAGTGAAGAACTCAAAAGGATAGAGGGAAATTGTTCTTCCTTTCCACTTCTTTCTTTATATGTGTTAACACTTTTAAGCCTATTTTGAATTTTGCTGACTTAAGGAGATTTTTATATCTTACAAAAAGAAGAAGTAAAGACACTCTAATGGCTTATGGCTATAAAAGATAATTTTACATCCCTCAATTTCCAATTGTTGGAGAAGTTTTGCTCAAGCTTCTGGGTACTAGCTACATAATCCAGGACAAAATGGACATATGTAGAGAAGGAAAAATAATTTTCCCACTACCCTTCTTGGCTCTTGCCTGAGACCCCTGTAATAAACAATCTACAAGAGAAAAACAACAGAAGTTTGCTGACATGTCCACCTCACACATGTATATGTGGGACATACCCAGGGAGAGGTGAGTAACGCTCTGCGGTGAGTTTAGAATTCAGGCTTACATACCATCTTAATAGGGGACGGGAAGGGGAGTGGGGCATGGGCCTTTTAGGAGAGTGAAGATTCATTAGGAAAGATGAATGGGCCCCTAGAAGAATAGATGGGAAGTGTGATACTTCGTGACAATCTCTCCAGGTATGTTGTGGACTTCTAGTGACAAGAGTCAACCTTTCCTAGTTGATGAAACTCCCAAGAAGGGGATGTATGACAACTGAGTTCCTTTTGGAGGATCTGTCTTTAGTCAGATAACGGGAGTTCAGAGAAAGCCTTTCCCTGGATTTGTTATTTTCCAAGTGCCTGCAGCTGAAAATAATCAATAGGCCTAAGTGGCATACTTCGGGGTGGCATCTTCTGCTACCCTTTGTTCTCTCAGATACTTCAGTAACCTCTGACTGCATGTGGGACTTTGATGTCAATCATCCCAATTTTTAAATAATGGTCTAAGGAAGCATAAATGAAATTCTGTATTTCTCATCAAGACTTTAATGAAAATAACAGATTACTATAGCATTGGACAACACTCATATCATTTGGTAATCTTTAAAAGTAGACCTCATCATGCATCAATTACATCAGAATTTCTGAGGCTAAGGCCTGGTTATTCATCGTTTTAAAATACCTTCTAGGATAATCTGATGTCCAGCAAGATGAAGAACACTGCCCAGAGTACAACTGAAAATTAATTTATAAAATAAATCTATAACTCAGTAGGTCATTCCCTTAGCCCAAATCTATTAATTTGTTAAAATCTCTTCTGAAATTTTCCTGGACAGATCTTGGGCTACAAAATAAAACTGGACATACTGAATTTTTTAAAGAACTTATAAATAACTTAGTTCAAAAGTCTTGCAAGAGGACATTTAAAAATTAAATTTGAATAATCCAACTCATAACTAGCAATTTTATCAAACTCATTTCCTTCAAACATTGAGTTGTGTGGAACTGAAAGTAGAATCTGTATTTGTGATAATAGATTATAAGTATTTACTTCTCCTTTCCTAATTCTACATAACCATTATCACGTTTAAATACTTCACTAAATATATGTATGTAATTTGCTGAAAAGTGACTTATGAATTAATAAGTCCTGTATTTCCCAAACTCTGAATTGTTTGGAGTTGTTCTCAGATATACTACATGAAATCAAAGAGCAAACATTGGACACTGGTAATATATAATTAATTTTATATTTTACCTAACATTATTAAAATAGCTGGTTATAGAAAAATGTAAATTTTTTTCAAATTTTTAATTTGTACAAAGTGTATCTTAGTGCATTCTTTCCTCAAGTCTGAGACATTTATAAGACATCCTGTTATGCATATTATGAAATAGTCCAAAGCTAAAGTTATCTCCAGGGCTAATTGATGTACACACACACACACACACACACACACACACGTGTGCATGCACACACACATACATACACAAATTATTGTTATTTTTTAATTTTGCCAGGGGTATGGTGGCTATATTGCATCAATGATCTTAAAATCAGATGAAAAGCTTTTTAAATGTGGATCAGTGATTGCACCCATCACAGACTTGAAGTTGTATGGTGAGTATTTCCTACAGATTGACTTAATATAATGTACTGACTTGAAAGAAAGAAGAAAGAAAGAAAGGAAGGAAGGAAGGAAGGAAGGAAGGAAGGAAGGAAGGAAGGAAGGAAGGAAGGAAGGAAAGGAAGGAAGGAAAGGAAGGAAAGGAAGGAAAGGAAGGAAAGGAAGGAAAGAAAGGAAGAAAGAAAGAAAATCCCAATACAGAAGAGCTCAGTTGAGCTCACTTATTGTGTGCTATCAGAGATGTTTTCAGCTCACTGATTCAATTTTTCTGGAGCTTGTGAAATGCAGAAATTAAGTAATGAAATATGCTAGTCAAATGCTTTTTAAGTTCTTAAATTTCTGTTTTATTGGGTCACAGCCTCAGCATTCTCTGAAAGATATCTTGGTACACCATCTAGGGAAGAAAGCACATACCAGGTAACAAATTTTAAAATAATGAAGAAAGAAGAGTATATTTGTTCTAAAACTTTGGTCAAATTGCAATTATAGGTAGATCTATATAGAGATATTTGTGCTTTCCTTTATAGGCATCCAGTGTGCTACATAATATTCATGGCTTAAAAGAAGAAAATATATTAATAATTCATGGGACTGCTGACAGTAAGTTTTGTATTTGCTGATACTGTTTGATGGTGTCTGACCTTGAACAAAGGGGTACATCTAAGAACTTGCTTGCAAAGGACCCTGTAAACCTTCTGAAGAAGGTAGCAGAGGATAGTGGCACAAAGAAGTTGATGTATGATACGGAGTAGGAAGAAGGCAGTCCGGACCAAGAGGAAAGGAAGTTGTGAGCGTCCATGACAATGCCATCCAATAATACTTTCTGGGATGACCGAAATGTTCTGTACTTGTGCTGTGGAACACTATAGCCACCACCACATATGGCTCTTGAGTACTTGAAATGTGTTTAATATGATTAGGAACTGAATTTTAAATTTTTTAATTATAATTAATTAAATTTTTAAGAACCACATATGGCTAGTGACTGCCACTGTGGTGTTACTCAGCACACTTCAAATGGAAACTAGCCGAGAAAGCAGCAGGATAGAAAAAAGATGTCAGCACGGAGATAAAATTCTGATGAGATCACTCAAAGTTAACACAAAACTTTTAAAGAGTCCTTTTATATCACTTCTCCTTTTTTCATCACTTTAAACACTAGAAATGGAGGTGATTGATATTACTAGTAATAAATATAATTTTATATTCACTTTGAAGTATTTAGGGTTCAAAGAATTTATATATATATATATTTTAGAATTTTAAAATTTTATAAATTTTAGAATTTTATTTGATACCTTACAATAGAGAGCTGAGTATTTATGGCCCCATTCACAGATGAGAAAAATCAATTTCAAGGAGGAAACTGATTTGATAAAGGCTATCTGGCTAGTGAGCAGAGAGTCAAAACCTTAAATCAGTATTTCCTAACATCCGAACTTGATTTTCTTGGTCTACCCTGCCCTGACTCTGTAAGTTTTATCCCAATTTATGGAGAATATCCCTAAAAAGGCCTTATAGCAATGATTATATGAGTTCTTTACCTTAACTTAAAGCATGCTAGGTCAGGATTAGAGTTTAGATAACACTGATGTACACACACACACACACACACACACACACAATACAACATATAGTATATATGTTGTATATATAGTGTATACATACACCATATATAGTGTATTATTCACTACATGTATTTATATATAGTGTGTATACTTGAATAAGTAGGTAAATGGGGTAGAAGAAGCAAATCACTGTTAGGTAGAATTCCAAATTTATGTAGGTATACTCCCTCAAGGAAGCAAAGCTTAACTCTCCTCCCTTACCCCTTAAGAATGGGTTGTACTTAGGAATTTGCTTCTACAGAGTACTGTATGGAAAAGGGGAGAAAGAATAACTTTACAGTGGAGAAACTCAATAAATACCATCTGAGCCAGGTGATCAAGGTTTACATCAACGGTGACATATTGACGGTATGCACCTTTGATATCACTTCATGAGAATGGCACTCTCTCTCTATGGTCTTGTCCCAAAAACCCATTACTTCAGTCTACCCATGAGAAAAACATTAGACAAACACAAATGAAGAACATTCTGCCCAATACCTGACCCATACTCCTCAGAATTGTCAAGGTCATCAAAAACAAATCTGATCATTTCTAGTAGATCAGAAGAGGTTACTGAGTCATGATCTTCAAATGTTTCTTAATTATAATAAATGGACCATAATATGAGATGTGAACAATGGGGGATTTGGGTAAGAAGCATACATAGATTCTCTGTATTGTCTTTGCAACTTTTCTGAAAATTTACAACAATTTTAAAATTAAAAAAATACTTAGATGATATCATACCTGTGTTTGGGTAAATATATGAAAAAGAGGATAAACATTTTGACAGACTTTAGAATTTTGTTCTAAGGTATTAAGATCTTACATGTATATTAATAGTGGTAACAAAAAGTAGAAATCAAGTACTGAGTATATTTCAGAAAATGGGACCAAAGCTTTTAAGATTACACCTTCTGATTTTCACAAAAATGTTGCACAACAGGTATTATTACTCTTACTTAACTGATTGGGGAAGTAAAGATCAACAGAATTTATACAACTTGCCAAATATCACACAACTACTAACTCATAGAAAGAGGGTATGAATCTGTCATGAAGACTCTTTTTCATTGTGCTCTGAAGATTTGATTGTGAGATTTAATCCTCTTGGGGGTTAAATTATTTTATGTCTGGTCATTACCCTAGAAGAGATTAGTGCTATTCAAATTTCTCTGTCAATATATTGTAGCTGTTAAAGTAAATCATGTTCTTCCTGTCTGACTTAGTCATGGATCTAGTTCTTCACCCCACTGAAGAAGACGTTCAGTACCAGCCACTTCAAAGGAAAAGCACCTCTGTGTTTGCACACATTAAAGACATACACACACACACACACACCACCTACACATACGTCATAGGGGCCTGGTGGATTATAAGTGCTCAATGACATTATAATAGTACTATTATTAACATTATCCTCCAAAAACTATCAACAAACTAATTCACTAAGACAATTAGACCCTTAATACTCCTGTTTTTGGATGGGGGCCACTGATTAATAACAACAGGATTCACACCAGAAATTAAACAAACAAACAAAAAATCCAACTGGAAGATATATTTGTACATTTATCTTCTCAGCTGATCCATACAGAGAATGGCAGAGTCTTTTTCAAATGTTTTTTCCGATAATGAACAATTGAGCTCTGTAAGGAATCATTTAACCTCAATCATTGTCCCCACTTCTCAGCATTTCTCATAACCTATATTTACAGGGCAATTTTCAAACTTATGTAGAAGTAACATGGTAATACTCTTCATTAAGTACAAAATGAAGAAGTTAAAAAAGGTCTTGGGTAGATTTTAAAAAGATTTAAATGATCTTTTGGAATCTTTTGTTGACTGTTATATAGGATTAAGCAGTATCGTGGAATTAGAACAATGAAGAAGGTTAAACTACTTAAGTCTGACCTAGTTTGATAAAGAGACTTTAAAAATGTTAGCTTAAAAGTTATTTACAGAAATTTAAAGATGCACAAAGTATAGGAATAAACAGCCAGGCAGCATTTGAGCAAAGTGCTCAAAGAGGTTTGAGCCATTCATCCAAATCTTCATAGCTAGTTAGGGCAATTTACACAGCTCCAGTCCACTGCACTGTGTATTTCAGAGTTTGGGACTCAGGTTCAGGTAGAGACGGAAGCCAAAAGGAAACAGGAAAAACCAGTATGGTCCCCACTAAATATTGAGTCCTTCAATAATGAGCTATAAAGTCTAATTTCTTAACATGGAATAGTTTACTCCAATTTAAAATAAACAAAACGTATCCAAGACTGGGCCGCAGCGATCCTCAAAAAGGAATGGAAAGATGGTTTACTTTAATACCATACAGATAGACATTCAGTGTGTTAAAATAGTTATAATGATATAACATATTTGAGCAATTAGAAATAAATAAATGATAAAGTAAATTTAAATACCTTCCTTTACAATAAGTAGAGCTGTAGCAGCTCCTGTTTCAATCTACATTTTTTGGTTATGTATAGTATATTTCTTAATAAACCTCAAAGTTTAATCAACCTTGTATCTTACTGGCTTTCCAGTTAATACCAGGTATCAGTCTTTTAAATGTGCAATGTATGCAAAGTAAAATCTCTTTAAAAAATGATTTAAAAAGTTCTGATCCTAACAAGTGTATTTATATTGAATAATTTAATTTCTTACAGCAAAAGTCCATTTCCAGCATTCAGCAGAATTAATCAAACACTTAATAAAAGCTGGAGTGAATTATACCATGCAGGTAAGCCACTTTTTCCCAAGCCTGTTTCCCTATGTTGGTTTTTTAGTTATGGGAACAGAACACAGCTTCTGTACAACTCCATCTCCCAGGCTATTATTTTTAATTATATTTTTTTGCATACCAAAAATTGTGGATTTTCCCCCATAATTATGGTGAAAGGTAGATCAGCTCAGACTTTATAATTGCATAAACTTTCAAAAGCATCTTTTCCTTCTCAGACTTTTATATCCACCACTAATAATGAACTGCTTTAAAAGTTTAATGTTCTATTTCCTTTCTAGTCCCTGTATCTTGTCCGTTATTGCACGTACATTCAACCACATACAGTAAATAGTACCGAAGACTGACTTTAGAGTGATCACTGTCGTAGATGGATCAATAAGACAGACTTTCCACCCTTAAGGAACTTTCAGTCTGAGGGAGGAATCACAGAAGGGAGGAAAAATATAATTTTAATTTTTCAGCATTTGAAAGAACCAAAAGTAGTTCAATATTTCTAAAACACGGGTACCGGGGTTGAGATGATGACCAGTGAAGACGTAGAGAAAATAGATGGTAGATCATGACACAAACAGTGTGAAGGGGTAGAAGGCCTTATTCATACCAGTGAGGCACCATGTACCAAACTTAGATACTCACTTCATTAGGACATATACTAAAACTGGAACAATACAGAGAAGATTGGGGCCCCTGTACAAGGATGACACACAAATTCGTGAAGTGTTCCATATCTTTTGTACGTAACTGTTGATTTACTGTGTTATGCACCTGAAACCAATATAACACTGTAAGCTAACTGGCTGGAATTAAAATTAAAACTTGAAAATATTAAAGTAAAAAATAAATAAAAGTGAAGTCATATTAGTTAATAGTAAAAATAACAAAACGTTTAAAAAATAGCTTTACAACCAGGAATTGACAAAACTTTGTATTTTTAATTTTGGAAAAATTATGGAGGTCCTTTATATTGGTAGGGTCATTGTCAAAGTAAAATTTGTACCCGACAAGATTAAACAGACAAGAAAGATTTAAAACTATTGCAAAGGGGGAGAGAAATTAAACTCTACTGAAATGCAGGGTTGGAGAGGGTTTAATAACTGAGGTGGAGGGAATTATGGGCCACCTGTGTGTGGTAACGCACCTTACCAAAAGGAAAAGTAAGCCTTCTTTTTATGACTGGAGGTAGTTTTACAACTTGGAGCAAGTGCTCTACCCTCCCACGGAGAGAGAGCTGCTATCCTCTTCAATATCTACATTTCAGAGAAATGGCTTTTAGGTCCTTGAGAAGGACATTTCCTAAACTGTAAAAGTGGCACTACCAGAAGAAGATATACAGAAGAAGGGACAGAGAATTTACAAAATTGCAAATTTTCTATAGTGAATGCTCTTAAGAAAAGAAAGGTCAGGGCCCTATAGTCAGGAAAAAAAGGGAAGAAATGTTTTAAAATGTAGTTGAGCTGAGGGGAATGTTAGTGCTGTCTTAGCCAACATAAACACAGAGGAGAGCTCTACTCTTTTTGACCAATGGATTTTAATTTAAATACAGAGAAAATTGTATGGTCTCAGTTATGTGATTATAGTTAAAAAGAAAGAAACGGTTAGCACAAAGAACTCAGAGTTAAATTAGGTTAGATTTTGGTCAGATAGTACTTTCCAAAGTTTCCTTGCCATTGGGCTAAAGGAATGAATTCTGAGGGGCAATATCTATTTGGTGACTTTAAATCTCTTTCTCCCTCAATATTTTAGATCTACCCAGATGAAGGTCATAACGTGTCTGAGAAGAGCAAGTATCATCTCTACAGCACAATCCTCAGATTCTTCAGTGATTGTTTAAAGGAAGAAATACCCGTGTTACCACAGGAACCAGAAGAAGATGAATAGTGGACCCTATTTATAGAGAACTGAAGGGGATATTGAGGCTCAATGGAACCGAACCGACAGACTGTAATATTGTACATGCTCCAGAAATTCAAGGGCAGCTTGAGGAGATGACACTGGAACAGCACACTCAGAGACAATGAACTAGAATTTGAAAACAGATCTCCAAGTCTACTGTGTTGCTAAGCGTGCAGAACCTGTTTCTTTGTGTAAGGAAGGTCAAAGGGTTGGTTTCCTGGGAGAAATTAGTTTTGCATTCAAGTAGGAGTAGTGCATGTTTTCTTCCGTTATCCCCCTCTTTGTTCTGTAACTAGTTGCTCTCATTTTAATTTCAGTGGCCACCATCATCTTTGCATACGATGCACACTTATCAGCACCACATCCCTGATCTTTGATGGCTGAGCTGCAACCTAACACCTTACTGTATCTTTACAATAAGTGCAATTCCTTCATTGTCTATTATTATGCCTAAGAAGATATTCAGTTAATAAAAAACAGAGTATTTTATGTAATTTCTGTTTATATAAAGACATTCTTAAGTGGGTTAAAGGTCATGTAGAAATACGGATTTCAGCACCTTCCAAAGTTCAGCCAGTTATCAGTAGATACAGTATCTTTAAATCAACACACGAGTGTATGTCTCACAATATATAGACACACGTGTGCATATACAGTCAATAAGTCTATCTTTACATATTATTCATGCTACAAAGGATAAACTTCTGATGAATTAGAAGAGATGCTCTTTTACAGGCTATAATGGATGCTTTGTTTAATGAGCCAAATATGATGAAACATTTTTTCCAATTCAGACTCTAGCTATTGCTTTCCTATAAATGTTTGGGTTGTGTTTGGTATCGTTTTTAGTGGTTACTAGTTTTCTAGTTGCAATTTAATTTTTTGAATATGATACCTTGTCACATGTAAATTAGATACTTAAATATTAAATTATAGTTTCTGATAAAGAAATTTTGTTAACAATGCAATGCCACTGAGTGCTATTTTGCTCTTTGGGTGAAGGCTTCTTTTTTTTTTTTTTTAAACACTTGGTCCTTTTACTTTTCTCTCTCAAAGCAGAATCAATTCTCATTTTCATTGTAAAAGCAAAGAACTGGATTATTTCTTTCACCAGTTCCTATTTAGTATTCTGTGCCTGCCCGCTTCATCCTT
Source organism: Hyaena hyaena (assembly GCF_003009895.1). Lineage (NCBI taxonomy): Eukaryota > Metazoa > Chordata > Mammalia > Carnivora > Hyaenidae > Hyaena > Hyaena hyaena. The sequence continues at coordinate 76,382 of NW_024082575.1, read as the reverse complement.
CACTGTTTAATTTAAATCCTTCTGGTGAGAATTAGAAATGAAATATTTTTTATTCATTGGCCAAAAAGTTCACAAACAGCTGTGTTTGCTATTTGAGTTGAAGGCACAAATGCATTAATTCCTGTGCTGTACTGACTTGCAGTAGTAAGTAACTGAGAGTGTAAAATAAACCTGCCTATATGAAGTCAAATTTAAGTCATGAGAATATTAAATTTGGTGACTAAAATCACTTTGGTGACGTAAGGGATCTTCCAGATGTCTGAAAGTCTGTAATCACGCTTAGACATTCTAGGCAGTGTATTGTTTTTGTGGTTTCTCTCAAATTCCTCAGGACAGGCTGGATATCAGGACATCAGAACACCAGGAGGAAACTTAAAGATGTCACAGAACTGCTCAGTAACCCTCCTGTTTGTTTGAAGGATCAACTCCAAAACCTGGGTATTTGAAAACGTATAAATTGTTTTTTGGATATCCGACGTTTCTTCTGGATGCTATGTGATTGCGTCTTCACTGCTCTGAATTCAGTTTAAAATATGAAAGGATCACTTTTCTGACAGACCCATTTCAGGTCTTTTTCAAGAATAGTAAACACATTTTTTTTAAAAAAATAAGTTTTAATGTTTAAAAGGAAAGTTTTGCCTATTTTATTAAGATGGAAGTTTCTTTTTAGGCTGATTTGAAGTCCAAGTGAAGCTTTTTAAAATCAATATTTTAAATTTCAACCACTAGAGTTTTTTATGATGCAAATAATTATGTTGTCTGAAAGATGTGGTTTTATTGAATGTCTATTTGAGCAACATTTTAAAAGTATTTACCTTTTACTGTTCATCATTTCTCCTGTTTTATTACTATTATCAATGTTTATCTATTTTTCAATTAATTTAATACAGTTTCTAATGTGAAAGACATTTGTCTGGAACCCACTTTCACCTTCAAGGCTAAATGGACCTCAAATGAAAACATACTGCTTAATAGGAAGGTGGAACATTTTCACCTCCCATGATTCTTTGAGTTTTAATCATTGGGCCACTTTAGAAAAGGGAGTGCTCAACAACACAGACACCAGTTATTAAAGGAATCATGTGACTGAACGTTCTCCTTTATACATTTGCCCTTGATTACAATCCAATTTCAAGTGTATTTCTGCATTTCTATGGGTTTCCTAGAACTCTGGTATCACGCTTTTTAAAGTGTCATTTGCCTCTTCAAGGTAAAAAACTCCAAACTAAAATTTCTATAATAAAACAGGTAAGCAATATCAAATCATTCAAAGAGATAAACACATAACCTTTTGAAACTATTTTAAAAGAGAAAAGTGCTGTTTGTTATTTTTTATGTTAATTGCCTCCATCAAAATCTCTGATTCAACACCTAGAGACTAAGGAACCCAGGGGATCTGTTCAAGTTTCCCTGGGAATGAAAGGAAGATTCTCTTCAAAACGTGGGTCTCCGTTCACCCTGAGAGTGTGTCTTCTGATTGGACACTTAGCATAAGAATCACCTTGGAGTGTCTTGCACATTACAATTGTAGATCAACCAGAAAGAGGTGATGTGAACACCAGTTTTTACCATCCAGGGGATTATTTAAGCCATTGTCCTCAAGTGGTGGGCTTTGTAACAGAAGAACCTGGGACTGAATTGCTCTCAAGCTTCAAAGGTCCTTGAGGGCGTCTGGCTTGCATACAGAGTCACATAGAAAATACCTTGTCGTCCCCCCTCAAATGCTCTAACCACCTTCATATCGTACAGCAGCCAGCAGTGCACATACAAGAGCCCTCCCCCCAGCCTCCGCTGAGTTCTCTTTCACCTTCTGCTCTGGGGATTCTCTGACATCACGTCAGCTCTCTACTGGAACCCACACTCTCATGCACTTACGCACTACAAATCTACACAAGGATGTTCGTGCCTCCACTGAAACCCAGTTAATGGAAGACAGGAGCAGTTGACTCTATGTTCTCTCCTCAGATAGTCTGCATAGTCCTGACAAGCCCCATGGGAGTCAGCTGCATTCCTTTCTATTTCCCACTTCCCCTATTCAGCTTATCTCAGTCCATCACTTGTATCTTCTAGAATCAGTTCTCAAAATACACATGCATCAGGCTCTACTTTGAGGGGAAACCTTTTGGCCCATGAGTGTACCAATGTAAATGCTATATAGGATGAACAAACAGAATGAGAATAAAGAGGTGCTTCTTTTTCAGGTTTGAATAGCTGGTGTTTTTTTTTAATGTTTATTTTTGAGAGACAGAGAGTACAAGCAGGCAAAGAGAGAGGGAGACAGGATCTGAAGGCGGCTCTGTGCTGACAGCAATGACATGGGGCCCAAACTCATAAACCACAAGATCATGACTAGAGCTGAAGTTAGATGCTCAGACGACTGAGCCTCCCAGGGACACCTGGAATAATCTGTCTCTACCTAAAATTTCCCAGATGCTTACTAATTCCAAGTATCTACTAAGTGTTCTACATTCATTATCAAATTAAACTTCTCAATGTGTCCTCAAGTATGTAAAATGATTCCCATTTTACAGATAAGAAATGGGAGTCTCAGAAGACTATGTAATGTGCCCATATTGATATAACTAATGAATAAATAGCTGAAAACCTAGCTCCAGCCATCTGAGAAGCCTTTCTGCTCTACAGTACTCTTAAAGTAGGAGAGGTTTCATCTCAGAAAGGATTCTGAGTATTTAAACATATAGTTCCAGATACTTTAAAGAATGATTTGATATAATAATACTGAAAGGTAAATGATAGATTAATGTACCACTCTAGACATATTTGAAGCTGTGCGGTTTCACTGATATCAAGAGGGCTTATGTGATATTAAAGCGTATTTTGTTTTTGATTGGAAATATGCAAGAACTATTCCCATCCATGGAAACCCTTATCCAGAAGACAGTGACTATATGCCTAGGATGTCACGAGTAAAATCCCTTGCTCAGACATTATGCCAAGAACATTCCAAAATCATTCCAAGAGGCATTCAAAACATTATATTGACCAAAGTACCCAGGTTTGTAAACATGAAAACCATACCTACTCTTCAAAAATTAAAATCCAGAAAGCATACTGCAACATTTAGAGCCATCCACAATCCTTTCTGCAATACGACTTAGCAAAACTCTATTACCTCCCACCTCTCTATCACTATAGGAAATAGGTTTTGTTTACTACTGGTCAGATCTGCTAACAACAGTCATTCCATTGGGCAAAATTCCAGAAATTTTGGAAGAGAGAGTCTATAAATTAATTCCCTTTGTCATCAAAGACAAGGCAGACAGATTAAAGAAACAAGTCCTATCAAAGTACAATTCTGATTTTTTTTTTGACTTCCAATTAAATTTAAGATAGTCTGATGAAAGCATTGTAGGATTTTTATACAGCAGCTTGGTTAAAAGGAAAGTCTCTGGGCTGATTCCATTTTAACTAAGTAATCTTTGGCACGAGTGAAGCTCATGAACAAAAGTTCAAAAGCATCAATAGAAGGAATTCACAGATGTTCAGCATCTAGGCTTTCTGTCACATCATCTCAATGAATGCCCAAATCAACCATGTGAGATAGGTTGTTCTCATAGGTTTTGATTAACATTCAGAGAGGTTAAACAATTTTCCATAGGGCCACACAATTTAATGATAGAACCAGGATTGGAACACAGACCTTGATGACCTCAAAGCCTTCACATGTGCTAAACCTAGCTATGAATTTTTTTAGCTGGTGAATTCTTAAGGTTCATCCTACATGATCTTCAGGTTGGATTAAACTTTCAAGTCCCACACTGTTCAGAGTTGCCACTTAGTATGCACCTGATTTCAAGTAACAACGCAACCTTAAAAGTGACTTAAATACTTGTGACCCCATATGTGGGTAGTTTGGACACCAGCTGAGAGTTTGTTAGAAATGAAGACTCTCAGGCACCATCCTGGCCCTCCAAATCAGAAAGATTTGATAGTAACAAATCTCAAGTGATTTGTATGCAGAGTAATTTAGAAGATCAGGCTTAAAGGACAAGAACCCTTATTTACTCACAAGAGAGCTAAAATTGGGTGCTTCTAGGGGAGCTTAACAGATCAGTGAGGAAATGAAATCCCAGTCTGTCCCCACCTTGCGACTTCTCTAGCTTCCTTTTGCTACTTGGTTAGAGTCTAGATAACAACAGCCCCAGGCAGTACGTCCTCTCACAGCAGTTTCCCAGGCTAGATTGGCAAAGAGTGACTGTAGCTTTTATCAGGAAAGAGAACTTTCTCCAGAAGTCTCATGCAGAATTCCTTTCAAATCCTGTTGTCCGGGCTTTGGCTACAAGCCCCTACTATACATAGGTGTAGAGGTGTGGCAGGCTAGGAAGTTGCATATCTGAAACGGTCATCCCCTTAGTGGGGTGCAAGTAAGAATTTAAGAACAAGGATAATGGCTGTAAGGCAGGTGCTCAGTGTAGGTAGGACACAGAAGAGATAGGTAGCTCTTACCAAAGGTGGCAAGAGCCTAAGTGCTGGTATTTTCACTACAGACAAAGACATTGAACAATGAGGGTCTGGCACTTACACAGACCCTTCGTTTGTAGATGTCTCACTTTTCCTCCCAGAAATCCCCCCCTCAATCTGCCCCACCCTCTCTTCTGAAGAGTTGGTATGCTTTTCCCTAGCTGACATTTTCTCTTTTCACCTTTGCTCTTCATTATCAACACGGTTTCTAGTGCAGGCAGGCAGTTTTGAAATTTGATTGCTGTGCTAGCAGTCCCATTTTGCAGGCTTTATTTGCTCTGACACGATTTATGATGCCTTGATTATCTCCGTATGGTCTGAATTGTTAGTCACACCATTAATTCTCCTGATTGATGGATTACATAAGGCATATTCCAATGGGAAAAGCAAAGGAAACACAGGTAACACAGCCTCCCCATTCACAAGCACTTTTAATGGGAGTAATTGTCATTACACTCCAACTCTCTATCCCTTTAGGACACCATGTGTGACTTTTAATGATCTGTATGATGTAATTGGATTCTAAACCTCCGGGGAGAACAAGTTGTAAATTCTCTTGCCCAGAATAAATGGAAATTTTCAACTTCAAGGTTGACTTCAAATCATGTAATAAGGAAGATATTTTGTGCCTACTATGTGGTAGGTACTGTGCAATTTGATACAGCATGAAGAACCCCCCCTTATTGAACACTTAATTTAATTAACATGTCAAATGTACAAATAGATACTTTCATTCAAATGTTATAGCTAAAAGAGTCATCATTTACTAAAAAAGCATCAGCATATTCAATCATGATTTGATTTTCACTGAGTCATTTATAATGCTCCCTAATGGTGTATGCTCTTCCCTTGGACCAGCTCCCTTTGAATAACCATCCCATAATGAATTTACTTGTTTTTCCCAAGTCAAAAGGACTCTGCAGTCCACTGTCATACTGGCTAGCAGTGGGTCTGCATGAAGCTCCCTATCCCACATCAATTTAGAGAGATTTGTAGTGGAGTCCTGCCATTTCCTGACCATTCTTTCTCAATCCAAATAATTCCTGAAAGATGGACAGTGATTACAAAATTTGAGTTAATTTTCTTATTTTGTGGTGTGTTAGCTTTACTTTAACTGAAGAATACATAGCCTATAAAAACAGAAGTATTTCCACAGATTGAAAAATAAAATGAACTACTGCCACCAGCTCGCCACCTGCCTTAGGATCTCAGTTCAGTCTTTCTCTAGCCTAGACCCAAAACCAGTCATATAGCTTGAAATTTACCAACCTTCTTTCGGTACACTTTCCTCATTCCTCAAGCCCAGAAGTCCATATAATTTGCCTGCTTTCCATTTAGTTCCCAAATAGGTAAGTGATAGTAAAAGGAGTTAAAAGGTTTGGTGTATGACATTTATATTTGTAACTTTATCTGGACTCTGTACAAGATCTTGAAATTTTCTTTAGTTTACCCTCATTTACATTGTCAAATTCTATCTCCCAGTTATTTTGAATTCTTCTCAAAACTTCAACTCACTCTCATTACTCTATGTCATTGAACATAATGCCTCATTCATGTACACTTTTTAGTGTGTGTGATTTATATTTTACCCTAGTCTGTGTGTGATTTGCTAGGGAAATATAAAGGTAATAACAGCTAACATTAACTAATTGCTTAGTTTGGGCCAGGACCCCGTGAAGCTACCCTAGCTCTTCTGAGCAACCCACCCATCTTTAAACTCTAACAAATAATCTTAGCCTTTGTATATCTACACATAATGCATTCTTTCCTAGAAGGAACAGAGAACTTCTGCACTTCACAAAACAAAAACCAGACCCTTTTCACAGTGCCTGGGCAATAAGGACCCAGACTGCCTTGAACAACCCCTGAGCACTAAGGGACCAGACCTCCCTGAACAACCTCTGAGCAGTGAGATAACATCTGTAGCTGGCACGAGTCTGCACATAATCAAGAAAAATTATGACCTTACTGATTAACTGCCCTAAATCTCTTTAAAAATCCCTGGGCCAGACAGGAACCTTGAAGTTGACCTTTGGAGAAGAGTCCACCATTTTCCCAGGTGGCCAGCCTCCTGAATAAAGCTCATATTCCCCTCCAATCAAAATTCCTCTCTTGAGTAATGGATTTTCTAGAGACAGGCAGCCGAACTTGAGTTTCGGTAACACCAGGATAAGCTCATTAACAGATTTATTTATTTCACCTTTAAAGCATCTGTGGGAATTAAGTATAATCACTACCCTAATTATTATAGAAGGAAACTGTAAGCTTAATAAAGTTGAATTGCTGAAAGCCAATGGATTAGTCAAGTAACCCACACCAGTTAGTGCAATCAAAGAAAAAATGTTAAAGAGCTAAAGCTTTCTCACTCACGAGGTCAAAAACGGGCAGGTGTCTTCTATATGGTTTCACGCTCACCTGTTATCAGAAACACATGTCTCCAAGCCTTAACCTCAAGGTTGAAGGAGACACCCAATTGAAGCTTTCCATTGCCATCTCTCTGAAGTGAAACCCATCACACCTGCCTGTAGTCCGTTTTTCAGGATAGCTCTGAGCTTCCAACCTAACATGAAAGAGATTAGAAAATTCAGCAAAGCGAATGTAGAATTTAGGGAGTGCTAGCTATTCTGAATACATTTCGTGTACTCCTTTGATTTCCCCCATACACAGAGCACAACAGACCCCCCCCAGGAGATGTAACCCCAATCCTTTCCAGCACAGACCCCAGGATTTCTGGGAGGATACGGCTGAAGATGGTGGTGTAGGAAGATCCTTCACTCACCTCTTCCCACAGACAAAGCACATTTACAACTACATGTGTAGGAATTTTCTCAGAAAAAGACTTGACAACTGGTCCGAACAAAGCCTCCGCAACTGAAATGACAGCATCTAAAGGGGGTAGAAGAGGTAGGGTCTCACCAAAAAGACCCTCTAACAACACCACCATCAACAAACATTCCAGGTATAGCCATCCATAATCAGAAGGCTTTACCCTGAAAAGAGCTCTGTGCCCCACATCAGGTACCCCAATTCCTAGGTCCTGCACAAGAGACATGAGCACCCAAACTCCTGGTTCTGAAGACAAAGGGGGATTCTCTACAGGAAAACCACAGGCTGTAGGGAAAGAAGCTCCCCTTAAAGGGCTATGCGATGACTCACTTGCCCCAGGTCCCAGAGCAAACAATACCTTTGAAAAGCACTTAGAGAATATGTGAAGGAGATGCACTTACTCATCTTCTAGTGTCTGCGAGAGAAATGGGAACTTGGTGGGACTCGCTCCAGCAATGGAGACACTGGAGGACGCCACGGTTCTGGTTCTGAGGCTCTCAACGCACACTTGCTAAGGCCAGGCTGACAGGCATCCTTTTGAAATTCTCAAAACCTGTTAAGTACCAGGGCGCATGCGCGGCAGAAGGGTTTCCCCCTCCGTCTTGGAGCAGCCGCACCTGCCATCAGAGTGCATGTTTGTTATTACTACCAAACTATACCTACAATGAGGTGTGAAGACGTTTAAAATTTAAAATGCTCCACGATGATGGACAAGGACCAGATAACCAAATAAAGTAGCCCCTTTTGGAAATAAATAGTGGGTACTTCGGTGTCCAGGGTAGCATGGCTTCCAGAGCTTTCTTGCCAGATAGGAACCCAATTCCCTCCTTAAATGTTCCATAGGCACATGCCGTTTAATACAGGCTTACATATTTTTAACATTAAAAGTATTAATATATTTCTGGGGTGCCTGGGTGGCTCAGTCGTTTAAGTTAGGCATCGGGCTCTTGGTTTTCGCTCAGGTCATGATCTTACAGTTTAGTGAGTTCCAGCCGCCCCCGAGGCCCCCTTGCTGGGCTCTGTGCTGGCAGCTCAGAGCCTGCTTGGGACTCTCTGTCTCTCTCTCTGTTCTTCCCCCACCTGTGCAGTCTCCGTCTCAAAATAAACTTAAAAAAAATACTGTATTTCTTACATCTACTTTCAAAGAGGTCTAAAGGCACAAACTAAACCTGAATTACTTTTTTAAGTTTATTTTTATGTCTTTTGAGAAAGGCAGCAAGCTGGGAAGGGGCAGAGAGAGAAAGGGAGACAGAATCCCAAGCAGGCTCCTTGATGTCAGCACAGAGCCCCACGCAGAGCTCGAACTCAAGAACTGTGAGAACACGACTTGAGCCGAAATCAAGAGTCAGCCACATAAATGAATGAGCCGCTCAGGTGCCCCAAACCTAAATTCTTTTTAAAGCATAGTTTAAGAATGTACACAGTCTTTGGAGGAATAGAGTACAAGAACTTCCTTACCTGTCACTCAAAATATTGGTAGGTAATTTAGGACCAACTGTAGCAATAGAAGACTATATCCTTAATCTGAGCTTCATTTTTATCTATTGGAAAGAAAGATTTTAATACTGTCACTTTCTATTTTTGGTCAATAAACTGTGACTTTTTGAACTCCAAGAAGACCCAGATATGTAGACTCTTTCTATGACCTTCTACTTAAATTTATTTTTTAATGAACTCTAATTCATAGAACCATATAAATGATGTTTTACAGTGTACAATCCCAGGGCGCTTGGCTGGCTCAGTCAGAGGAGCCTGTGACTCTTGATCTCAAGGTCATGAGTTCAACTCCCACACTGGGCACAGAGATTACATAAATAGACCAAAGAAATTCAAGTGTACAATCAAATGGTTTCTAGTATATTCAAAAGTTAAGCAAAATGTTATTATTTTCAGTGTTTCTTCCATCCCAGCAAGAAACCTTATATCCTTCAGCAGTCACACTCCATGGTTCCATGCCCACTTTTCCTTAGTACCTGACAAGCACTAATCTGTTTTTTTCTATGGGCCCTTCCTATTCTGGAATTTTAATGTAACTGAAATCATACAAAATGTGGACTTTAGCGATAAGCTTCTTTCACTTAACATAATCTATGTGTATCAATACTTCAATCTTTTTGTGTGGCTGAGTAATATCCCATTGTGTGGATATACCACGATTTCTTTTTTTTTTCTTTTGACCATTTTTATTTTTATTTTTTTTAAAATAGTTTATTATCAAATTAGTTTCCACATAACACCCAGTGCTCACCCCACACAAGTCCTCCTCCAATCCCGTTCCTCCTTCCCCCTCCCACGCCCATCAGTCCTCAATTTTTGTCAGCATTCAAGAGTCTCTCATGGTTTGCCTCTCTCCCTTTCCCCCACCACTTCCCCCCTTCTTCTCCCCCTTGTTCCTCAGTTAAGTTCCTCCTAATCCTCCTATACGTGCAAACATATGATATTTGTCCTTCTCTGCCTGACTTATTTCGCTCAGCATAACACCCTCAAGGTACATCCATGTGGCTACACATGGCCAGATTTCATTGTTTCTCATTGCCATGTAGTATTTCATCATATAGATAAACCACATCTTCTTGATCCATTCATCCGTTGATGGACACTTAGGCTCTTTC